>NC_087362.1:62767012-62859512 GCF_030014295.1 Loxodonta africana
GTCCAACGTATGTGAGAAATAGTCTCGCCATCCTTGCTTCTAAGGAACATTCTGGTTGTACTTATTCCAAGATAGATTTGTTCGTCCTTTTGGCAGTCAATATTCAATATTCTTTGCGAACCCCAGAATTCAAAGGCATCAATTCTTCGGTCTTCTTTATTCATTGTCCAGCTTTCACACGCATGTGAAGTGATTGAAAACATCATGGCTTAGTCCTGAAGGTGACATCTTTGCTTTTCGACAGTTTAAAGAGGTCTTTTGCAGCAAATTTGCCCAATGCAATGTGTCTTTTGATTTCTTGACAGCTGCTTCCATGGGTGTTGATTATAGATCCAAGTAAAATGAAAGCCTTGCCAACCTCAAATTTTTCACCATTAATCATAACGTTGCTTATTGGTCCAGTTGTGAGGATTTTTGTTTTCTTTATGTTGAGGTATAATCCATACTGAAGGCTGTGGTCTTTGATCTTCATCAGTAAGTGCTTCAAGTCCTCTTCACTTTCAGCATGCAAGGTTGTGTCATGTGCATAACGCAGGTTGTTTATGAGTCTTCCTCCAATCTTGATGCCCTGTTCTTCTTCCTACAGTTCAACTTCTAGGATTATTTGCTCAGCATACAGATCGAACAGGTATGGTGAAAGTATACAACCCTGACGCACACTTTTCCTGACTTTAAACCATGCAGTATGCCCTTGTTCTGTTGGAATGACTGCTTCTTGATCTATGTACAGATATAACGTTGGCTACAGTGCGACTTGTTTCTGGAAAGTACTAGCTGTGTGACCTTCAGCAAGTTACCCAACCTCTCTGAGCCTTAGTTTCTTCATCTGTAAAAAGGAGGTGGAAATATTTAACATGCAGTGCTGTTGTCAGATTAGAGTTAACAAAAGTGGAAAATAGAACATAGTCTCTCAATAAATGATTGTTGGATGATAGCATTGTCATTAATGTTGTTGGTTTTCTGCCATCAGACTTGAAGTGGGTGAAAGGAACAGGTTTACCTGAGACCTTTGCATCCAAGTCCTGCTAAGCAAGTGCCACTTTGAAGAGATTATCTCCTTCTGGGTCACCAGACTGTCCCCTAAATTAATTGCTATCTACAGACCTCATATTATAAGCAGGATAATGCCACTTAATGGTCAGGCAGCCATGTCAATTTGGAGGTAACAGTTATGTTTCCCATATGAGATTGCCTTTGAGCAACATATTTGCCACCTGACATTCTATGAAATTCTTACAACTTGTTGGGGTCCTGGTTCGGCTTGCCAACTGAGGAAATTACCAGGTGTCATAATAGCTAGTTGCAAGTAAGGAGATGAAAACATATGTGTGAGCACTGGGAAGATAAGGTATTGAGGGCGGGCAGAGTAGGACAGGTAGAGGGGGAAGGTCTGTTAAAATAGATGTACATCGAGCCTTGCAATGTGATAATCCAATTAACACCTGCCTTGAATGTTGATTATGTGCCAGGCACTGCAGTGGGTGCTCTGCATTTTTAGCCAGCTGATACAGTAAATACCGATTATTAATCACTTTCTACAGATGAGGAAATGGAGACTTCAAGAAGTTGAGCAACTTGATTTGGAGCACACTAGTAGTAAATGGTGGAGTCAGGACTCAAACCCTGGTCTACATGACCGAAAGCCTTGTCTTAAACACAATATCTGCTAAGCGCCTGCATCCTCTGTGGACCAAAGCCACAAATAGTAGCCAATCATAGATACACTCACATATCAATTATTAAATTTCATCTATTTTCTACAATTAAAAATTGGAAGATTTCAAAAGGAAATCAGGAAAACAATACCATTCATATCAGTAGCCCCTAAAAAGATAAAATACTTAGGAATAAATCTAACCAGGGATGCAAAAGACCTATACAAAGAAAACTACAAAACACTATTGTAAGAAACCAAATGAGACCTACATAAATGGAAAAACATACCATGCTCATGCATAGGAAGACTCAGCATTGTGAAAATGTCAATTGTACCTGAAGCAATCTACAGGTATAGTGCACTCCCGATTCAAAGATCAACAGCATTCTTTGAGATGGAAAAACTAATCACCAACTCTATACAGGAAGGAAAAAGGCCCCAGATAAGAAAAGCATTATTGAAGAAAAAGAACAAAGTAGGAGTCCTCATCCTACCTGACCTCAGAACTTATATACCACCACAGTAGTCAAAACAGCCTGGTACTGATACAACGACAGACCAGTGGAACAAAATCAAGAACCCAGGCATAAATCCATTCACCTGTGGTCAGCTGATCTTAGAAAAGGGACCAAAGTCCATTAAAATGGGGAAAAGACAGTCTTTTCAACAAATGGTGATGGCAAAACTGGATGCTTATCTGTAAAAAAATGAAACAGGACCCATACTTCACACCATACACAAAAACTAACTCAAAATGGATCAAAGACCTAAATATAAAACCTAAATAACAGTAAAGATCATGGAAGAAAAAAATAGGGACAACACTAGGGGCTCTAATATTCTGCATAAAGAGAATGCAAACATAACTAACAAAGCACAAACACCAAAAGATAAACTAGATAACTGGGAGCTCTTAAAAATTAAACACTTATATGCTCATCAAAAGACTTCACCAAAAGGGTAATAAGAGAACCTACAAACTGGGAAAAACATATCCGACAAGAATCTAATTTCTAAAATATAAAATGCTTCAACACCTCAATAACAAAAAGACAAATAATCCAATTAAAAAATGGGCAAAGGGTATGAACAGGCACTTCACCAAAGAAGATATTTAGGCAGCTAACAGATGCATGAGGAAATGCTGGATCACTAGCCATTAGACAAATGCAAATCAAAACTACAGTGAGATGCCATCTCACCCTGACATTACTGGGCACGAATCAAAAAAAAAAAACAGAAAATAACAAATGTTGGAGAGGCTATGGGGAGACTGGAACTCTTATGCACTGCTGGTGGGAATGTAAATTGATATAACCACTGTGGAAACTGACATGGCACCTCCTTAAAAAGCTAGAAATACAAATACCATGCTGTCCAGCAATCCCACTCCTAAGAATATATCCTAGAGAAATAAGAGCTGTTACATGAATAGACATATGCATACCCATGTTCATTGCAGTATTATTTACAATAGCAAAAAGATGGAAACAACCTAAGTGCCCATCAACAGATGAATGGATAACTAAATTATGGTATATATACACAATGGAATATTATGCAAAGATAAAGAACAACGATGAATCCTCGAAACATCTCACCACATGGATGAATCTGGAGGGCATCATGCTGAGTGAAATAAGTCAATCACAAAAGGACAAATATTGTATGAGACCACTATTATGAAAACTCAAGAAAAGGTTTACACACAGAAAGAAAACAATATTTGATGGGAGGGAAGAGACGGCTGGAGGGGAAAACACCAATTAGATAGTAGACAAGTGTTAGCTTTGGTGAAGGAAAAGACAACACACAATATAGGAAAAGTCAGCACAACTTGACCAAGGCAAAGTCATAGAAGCTTCTTAGACACATTCAAATACTTTGAGGGACCAAGTTACCAGGGCTGAGGGCTGAGAACCGTGGTTTCAGGGCATGCCTAGGTCAATTGGCATAATATAGTTCATAAAGAAAATGTTCTACACCCTACTTTGGTGGGTAGCACCTGGGGTCTTAAAGGCTTGTGAGCCGCCATCTAAGCTACATCTATTGGTCCCATCACGTTCAGAGCAAACGAGAAT
The DNA here is from genome assembly GCF_030014295.1 of Loxodonta africana. NCBI lineage: Eukaryota > Metazoa > Chordata > Mammalia > Proboscidea > Elephantidae > Loxodonta > Loxodonta africana. Next base: position 62,770,751 of record NC_087362.1, read on the forward strand.
GAAGGAAACCAAAGACACAAGGAAAATATTAGTCCAAAGGACTAATGAACCACATGAAACACAACCTCCACCAGCCTGAGATGGAGAAGAGCTAGATGGTGCCCATCTACCACCAACAACCACTCTGATATAGATCACAATAGAGTGTCCCAGACAGAGTTGGAGAAAAATGTAGAGCAAAATTCAAATTCACGCACACGCACACAAAAGACCAGACTTGCTGGTCTGACAGAGACTGGAGGAAAGTCTGAGACTATGGCCTCCAGACATCCTGCTAACTCAGACCTAAGGCCAGTCTCAAAATCCACTTTTCAGCCAAAGATTACGCAGACCTATAAAACAAACAATAACAAGGAACGTCCTTCTTAGATCAATTAAGTATAAGAAAACAAACGGACAACACCTGCCCAAAAGTAAAGACAAGAAGGCACGAAGGGACAGGAGAACCCAGGGTGGAAAGGGAAAGGGGAGAATGCTGACACATTGCAGGGATTGCAACCAATGTCACAAAATAATTTTTGCATTATTTTTTGAATGCAAAACTAATTTGTGCTGTAAACTTTCACCTAAAACGCAATAAAATTAAAAAAAGAAAAAGTGGGGAAGATTTTGTGTTGAATTGAAGACTCGGGGCTTATCATGGCAAATCAGAAGATCTAGCAACACAGTGCCTGAATTCCCTCTCAGCGTTAATTGCCTAGAGCCAAGTAGAGGCTGCCTCTTTAGGAAAGGTAAATCAACTCCAATTGGCTACAGGCCCCACCACTCCCTATCGTCCATTCTCTGCTGACTTCACTCATTTTTTTTTTTTTTGCTGTTACCTATGAGTATTTGAGATTAAGATCCTTGCTCCAACCTCTTTGAGGACCTCCACCTTCAGGGAGAACTTGGAGGAAGCAATAGTAGTATCAGTTTGACATTTAGAGCACTCTGAGACCAAAATTCAAAACTGGTGGCGATTGGAGGAGGTAGAGCACTGAGCTATAGAGTAAGTGATGTAGGTTTTTCCAACAGGAAAATCCCTTTCTTCCAGAGGACACCATCTTCTCCTGCCCAACCTCCCCACCCCCACAAGAGCTCAAGAATCTCTGACAGGAGCTTGTTATCCTCCTTCCCTCTGCCAGAAGCCCTCAATGGCTCCTAGAGAACCCATTTTATTTATTTCACTTGATCTCCAAAGAGTCCAGACTCATTACAGACCTTAGTAAGTGCTTCCCTCCCCACAGCTCTGTGGGGAGATCAGTCAACTGGATCAATAGAACCAAACTTTAATTTTTCTATAGCTAAGGCTTACATGTTTGGTGGAGACAGAGGGGTGAAGGAACAGTGGTGGGGGAATGTCTTAAAACAGTATAGTTATGATTTCCCTTTGCCTGGAGGAGTAAACAATGTTGCTTCAATTTTGGCTCGAGTTAAACTGGATGCAAACATCGCTGTAAATGGGTCAGGCAGTCAAGAAAGCCAACAGTTGGCCACGTTTGTGCTAACTCTAGTCTTTTTGTTTTTGCCAGCGGGGGAAAAAAATTCTAATTTCTATCAGTCTAAATTGAGTTGGGGAGCATTATCAGCAGGAAGGACCCTTCTGATTTGACAGGCCCCACTGTATGATGATTAATTACTTCTCAGCTTCATTGGACTTTTCTAATTTCCTTTCGCCACTGGCTGGAGGCACCGTGCGATAAGTACTGCTCTTATTATTTTGTGCAAAGGAAAATGTCTATTACGCTCAGTCGTACAAGCGAGCAGAATAAAAAGACAGCTGATCAGGAAGCTTGCAAGCTCCTCTATCTTTATTTGGTCTCCCTGGCCTCTCCTCCTCGCTTGTTCTGAGACAGAGGTGGCCACACACAGTTTCCTGTCAAAATAAGAAGATAAAATCATAAGGTCTATCAGGGTACTTGACATTTTGAAATTTGTATAATGATTTCATGGGATTTAATCCTCCAGCTCGCCACAAATCCTCTCCAAATGCAAATGCAACTGAAATATACTGAAAAATGCGAGGCCATTCTTCCCGGGCCCATTTATTTGGTCATAAATTAAACTTGAGGACTGCATTATGTATAAGGTGGAAATAAGAATAACGGCAACAATACTGATAATGATAACGATTATTATTATCGAAGACCCATGATGGGACTTAGAAAGAGAGTATTTTTTTCCTAACTAAACCCCACAGTTGAGTTATAATGTCTGGGTCTCCAGGAGCATCTCCCGTTAGCACTTGACAGCTTACGTGGCAGAGGGGCTGGCTGGCTGCTTGTGATGATCACAGACTTCACTGTAATGGACAATCGAGACCGAACAGAAGCTCTGTTTGTTTTCCTGGAGAGGAGAGATATGAAAACGTATAAAGGATCCCACTTCTGCAGCCCCTTCTGCCTGCTAATCCTCAGGCCTGGGCTGATATTGAGTGTTGGTTCAGGTACTCTCGGGGACGTGTTTACCGAGGCTTATGTTGGAAAAGCCTCGTTGAGCAAGTCATGGCTGCATTTCTCTCCGTCTCCTGCTGCTGGGGAAGCTGCTGCTTTTGTAGGGAGTCTTACTTCAAAGCCAGGGTGGGGGAGAGAAAGACAGAGGGCTGAAAGCTGGCTAGGGGCCCAGAGCCCTGGGTTCCCATCACCATCCTGCTGGGGCTTCTGAGTCCCATGGGACTGCAGCTGTTGAGCTTGTCTACCTTTGGGGGAGGAGATGAAGCAGGCTGGGCATAACTAAAGGAAAAAAGAGAGCCATTCAGCTTCTGTTTTTAATAATAGTATTAGCTAACATTTACTAGGCACCTACCACACGCCAGTCCACTGTGCTAAGTGCTTTACAACTATTATTCCACTTGGTCCTTGCAGCCCACTTGATGTTGGTACCATTATGAACCCATTTTACAGACCAGAAAACTTGGGCTTCAGAGTTAAACATCTAAGGTCCCCACAGCTAATAAATGATAGAGCCAGCGTTTGACCCCAGGACCATCCTTCCCTCAGACTCATTGTTTGGCTGCTTACTGTTTCTATATCAACATTATTCTCATTCACGTTGATAACATGCCTGGTCAAGAGTTATTATTGTTTGCCGGTGAAGTCAGTTCTGACTCACAGGACCCCAAGTGATGGAGTAGAACTGCCCATAGGATTTCCTAGCCTGTAATTTTTGTGGGAGCAGATCACCAGGTCTTTTCTCCCACAGAGCCTCTGGTGGGTTTGAACCACTAACCTTTCAGTTAGCAAGTAAGTGCTTAACCATTGCGCCACCAGGGCTCCTTACTGGCTGGGAAAACAAGGTTATTTTTTTTTTTCCATTCACATGCTGCGTTCATTATCTTCTCATTGATGTCTCTATTTGACATTTATTGAGCACCTACTATGTGCCAGGTACTGTACTAGGCTCTAGGGATTCCCACATAAAATCCCTAGGTTGCTTGCCCTCAAGAAGCTCAGACTAGTGTTAACGGACAATGACTAACCATTAAAATGCAGAGAAGGGAACACTATGATACCAATGTATAAGTCAAAAACTAAGATGGTTGCTATCGATTCTGTTCCAACTCATGGTGACCCCATGTATTACAGAGTAGAACTGCTCTGTAGGGTTTTCTTGGCTGTAATCTTTATGGAAATACTTCTCCAGGCCTTTCTTCCGTGGAGCTTCTGGGTGGGTTTGAACTGCCTGCCTTGAGGTTAGCAGCTGACAGCAAAATGCTTGGGCCACCCAGGGTCCTCTTTTGCCTGGGGCGGTCTGCAAGAGGGTCTGACATTTAACATGAGTCTCGAAGGGCCTTCAAGGCAGAGAGAACAGTCTGATGAAACCTAAAGAAGTAAATATGGTAAAGCTGGATTGTAGGGTACTTGGGTAACTGAGAGGACAGAAGCACAGGCAACTGAGGCTGGGAAGGTATTCGAGGCCATACTACGAGCCATGCTGAGGAGCTGGACTCTGGTTTAATCTTTGAAATTTGTGATCTCAGGCAAAGCCCTTCCCATCTCTGGGCCTCAACTTCTCCATCTATGCAATGCAGTCGTTAGCCTAGATGAGAGATTGAAAACCAGTAGCCCACGGGCTGGGTCTTGCCCTGGGGTGTGTTTCATTTGATCCGCATGTTACTTTCTGAGAGATGGCACTCACATTCTCAGCCAGTCAGAGGTGGCTGGAGCTGAGAAGCAGGTGCATCGCTGAAGCGGACTCAGTGCTTCTGATTCACCGCAGTCTCCACCACTCCCTATCACAACGCTTAACACCAAGACCAACTACAAAAGGCCAGCTATCCTCATTTGCATTGTTGACTAGTGTGTTTCTTCGACTACAAGTCTGTAACCACGATTCTAACAATACTGGGAAAAAATCTAGACCAACAAAGGACTGACCACATTTTAAGAAGAATAGGAGAAGGCATATTCATGTGTTGAATTAAAGAATATTTCTACGTATTTTGTATATGAACAAAAGCGTACCTGTGTCAAAAGAATTTAACTTCATTTATTTAACGGTCCTGGTGGTATCTGATCTTGTACTCTGGGCTTTGACTGTCTCTAAAGCTTCACTCTGGCTCCTGAGTGAGCATGTTGCTGAGCCTGGGAGTTGGGGCATCGCCCACAACACAGGTCCAGCAGAGGGCCAGTAAGAGAAGCAGACTGCCAGTCACCAAGGCCACCTCCAATGGCAGGGTAGGCTGCTTGGACCCTCTCTCACCTCGGGTGTAGAGGGCCCCCAGCTGCTGAATGGCCTTTCTGGAAGAGCAACTCCATCATCCATTTGGTACATAACTTCCACCCCACAGTAGTCCAGGAAGAAGGACAGGAATGGGGCCTTGACACAGCATACATGAGGCTTTCTGTGTAAGTTCTGGTAAATGATGGCTTTGTTCTGCTAACCAGGACACTTGCCCCTGTGATAGATTCTTTCCTCTCCCCTGGATCTGTGCCCTCTGCTATGTAACTTCACAGTGCCCAACCCCTGACTGTAGCTTGGTCTTGTGACTTACTTTGGTCAGTAAGATGTTAGCAAACATGAGGCAAGCAGAGCTTGAAATGTGCTGGCATGTTTCTACTTCCTCCCTTCCTTCTCCAGGAGAACATACCCAGGCCAAACTGTTGGCAGATGAGACACATGGAATGGAGCCCAAGCCAGTTGCCCAAGCCAAGGTCAACCTAGACCAGCAACAGCCAGCTGACCTCCAAACATGTGAAAGAGCCCAGCCACCATCAGCAGAGCCCCCTAGCCAACCCACAGCTGACCATAGACTCATGAGTGAGCCCATCCAAGACTAGGAGAACTGCCCAGTCATTCTGCAGACTTTGGAACTCAAGAAATGCGTATTGCTTAAGCCATGGAGTTTTGAAGTGGTTTGGGGTGCAGAATTATTGTGGCAACAGATACTGATAAGCCTTGCCCCAGTGGACATTTCTTCTACAACAACACATCCATCTCCCACATGTCAGCCGACCCCACCTCTCATCCCCAGGCTCGTTCCTAGAAGACAGAAGCAGTTCAGGGCCCAAAGTATTTGGTGTCTTTCAGACATGGGTCTGAGTTTTAACTCTGCCAATTACCAATTTTGTGACCTTCAGTAAGCACTGCATTTCTTGATGCCCCAGTTTTCTCATCTGTATAATGGTGTTATTAATAATATCAACAATGCCTTTTTGATAGAGTTGTTGTGAGGGTTAGACTAAAAAAAGGCAGGTAGAGTATTTAGCGCAGTGCCTGCCACAAAGTGTTCAATAAATATCAACTACTAACACTTTCATCCCTTCCCCTTTCCTCTTTCTAGTAATTCCTCAAACTCTTGGTAGAGTTTCCTTCCTTCTTCTGCACAGCAGTGGGCACCCAGGCAACTCTTTCAACCTACCTGATGCTCCATCATGCCAGACCTCATACTTGGAGAATTTCCTCTGGCAAGAACTACGAGCAGCACCTAGTTACCAGAAGCTGGGGTCCCCCACTACCTTTCTCATTTTCAATATGTCACTGATAATTCCCAAAAACATACTCAGAGAATTAGACATTACTTTGCAATTAAAAAACATGATCAATGACAACTCCAGAAGACAAGGTTTGTCCCCCAGACAGTGCAGAAAAAAATGAGATTCCTCGTCTAGTGTGACTAACAGTATTTTTCAAAATAAGTACTACGAGGGTATTTCTGTATCATCGTTGCTGCTGTTAGTTGCATGTAATCAGCCCCCAGCTCATGGCGACCACATGCCCAGTGGAAGAAAGTGCAATCCAGTCCTGTGCCTCTCCCCGTGATTGATTGTGGATTGGAGGATTGTGATCCAGAGGGTTTTCCATGGCTGGTTTTTGGAAGTAGATCACCAGGCCTTTATTCCTAGTCTTAGTCTGGAAACACTGCTGAAACCCATTCAGCATCATGAAAAGTCTCAACAGTCCTCCCTAAATTTAATTAATTATTTAAATAAGATGATAGATGAACAGATACATCTGATATATCCTGAGCCATACAGGCTTCTCTGTTGCAGGACTTCTCAGAGACTTTATAGGATAATGTGTGTAGTTTCTCTCCAGCAAGGAAGTAGAGAATGGTGTTTTCCAAAGTAATTTGAACCCAAAAAGCCCCAATTTTTTGGAGCAGCATTTTATGGGGCCCATGGAATATCCTTTTGGGAAATGATGAATTGGACCCCAAGCTGGTAATGTGTCTGGAATCTCAGATGAAGCATCTGGACAGATGCAAACTTCTCTGCCTCCTCCAGGGAAGTGTGGGGTGGACTCGTTGCTTTCTTTCTTACCATTCTCTGTTTAGTTTCCGTCTGTCCTTGCTCCTGTATTTGTTTTGCCACCAGTAAGAACCAAAATTTTAACTTGCTTTGGTTACCACTTTTCTTTTCTTCTCTGTTCTTAATGTGAAGTGGGCAGTCAAATGCGACTAATTCGCCATTCTTCCCTAGTGGTGTGAATTCACAGGAAGGCATGAGTCCTCTCTGTCTGCCAGAATAAAGCAGGGGTGCTAGCTAGAAGTATTATTACTTCATCATCACCCCAGTCAGATGAGGTTTAAATGGAATTCCATCTGGGATACTGACATGATTCTTTTTTTTTTTTTTTAACCGGCACACCAGATACCTTTACATTTCATTTTGGGACAATTTATTTCCTAGCAAAGTGTGTTATTTTCCTATAGGTAATCCTTTACCAGATTGTGGATTTTCCGTGTTTAACATCAGCCTCTACAACCGAAAAGCAATGAACTGTGTTATTGACAATGTTTTAATTACAATGCATAAAAGGTACAAGGTAGCAAAGACGAGGAAACGATCTGCCTGTAATGGCATTTGTATGTTTAAGAAAACTCTTGAGTTGGGGAGGTTCCAGCACGAAGCATCTGTATTTCCTGCCAATGCTAAAAATTCAAGCAGCCTCTATGGGATTGCTTTAAAAGAAATAATAACATTAATAGAAAGGATTGTCCCTGGCAGCATGATAGATAAAACTGGACGCTCTTAGAATTGTGGACTTGCAACAATGTTAGTGAGAAGTATAATCATTGAATTGCTTTGTTCTTTTTTCCAGTGAAAGGTGGAAGGTATTGAGTGCTGTTATTAGGCCAGCGAAGCTGGGCTTCTGTGCAGCATAGTTTTGTGTGTCTGAACTAGCAGAAGCTTTTGAAGTCCCACGATTCCGTCTGCTTGCTAATTCTTCCATTTGTTTGATTTTTGGTACAAAGAAAATGAAAGAATATGATGAGATTATGGCATTTTAAGTCAATATTTATTAAAAAATCAATCTAGATGAAAATCTGCCCATCCCTCTAATTAGATGAGGCAACTTGAGGTTGATTTTTAATTGCAAAAGTAATTACACGGAGCAGATAGCCAGTGACATTTGATTATCTAGGTGATTGATTAAAAAACCCAGCTCACCGAGCAGATTGTCAGCCAGGGAATCCAGACAAAAGAGCAAATTAAAAAAGTTGTCCTGTTAGTAATCACAAAATTCAAGGATGAAATTACAGAGCCAAACACCTCCATTGCCCCCTCATCCTCATCACTCAATTCGTACGCATTCACTCCAACGCCTGATAAAGAAATGGATTAGTGTGAAATTAATTGAAGGGGGGGAAAAGGGAACTGAATTTATAGCTGAGAATAGAGCTTTTAACAAGTTGCAACAAATCTCTCCAATTTTCTAAGACAACTTTGTTTTTTGGTTTTTTGCCTTTTTTTTTTTTTTTTGGCAAGAGAGATGTTTTTGTAAAGGATCTTTTCAGAGTGTGTGATGACATTAATTTATCTGTTAGTAGAGAGAGAGAAAGACCCTCACTTTCCAGCAGAATAGGATATTAAGATGTCTTGCTTGTTATTCATTTCATTATAACATGAAAGACTAGGGAACAGGCTGTACATTTGGCAAGAGAATCCTTGGATTTGTAAACAGCCCTAGCTGACATATTGGGCAGGATAATGAAGGCGCCACCCGGTCATTCAGAGGAATCCCGGTGGGGTTCACACGAGGCTATTGTGGACAACGGTGGAAGGGGTGTGGACAGGAGCAATCCCCTTGAGGACCTTGGGCCTGGTTCACAGTGGTAATTCCAAGTTCCCAAGAGTCCTCATTGGGAAACTGAGGCTGGGCCACTCAGGGCAGCTCTGGCAGCATCCAGAGTCCTATGGAGACTTCCTGGTTTTTTGCTCCTCAGGGCCGATATGGGTAGGACGTAAGCAAGTAGCCAGGAGATAAAGTCCAACTCACTGCGAACATTGATTCCTCTGCTTTGCCAGCAGATGTTGTCTGGGCGGAGATTTGGCAGAGTGGGGTATGTTCCTCACAGCCCTCCAGGGCAGCTGATTTCAGCTATTTCCAGGTTCCAAGGCCTGTGTGTGCCACAGGGAGATGCATACTTCAGTAGACAAACTTGGATTTCTGGCCTCTGATACTAGTTCATGCGACGCCTTCCTTGTATTCGCTATTTCATGTTTTAAAAAATTAATTTATTTCTTTGTGGAGCAATAATTACTTAATATAGCCCTTTTAGCCATAACTTCCATGAAATGATTGGGTGGGACTATGCAAATAAGGTGCTTTTAGCCCACCAAGGGAATTGGACAGTTTTGCTAATGTAAATAACATGTATGGAATCCCTGCAGGGGCAGGACCTTGCATATAAGGTGCATGGAACCCTAGCAAGGGGATTGGTCAGTTTTACCACCCTGCAAGGCTTAAAATGAGCCAATTCTGAGGCTGAAGGGGGACCTCACTACCGTCAAGAAGAAAAGCCAGGAGAGGTGTGCGTCCTTTAGACCCAGGGTTCCTGTGCTGAGAACCTCCTAGACCCAGAGGCCAGAAAGAGCTGTAACACTGGAGACAGTGTGGGATGGCAAGAAATGGTGGCAAGCACAACAGAGTCCAGTGGCAGAGAAACAGCAGCAGCAGAACCAGGAGACTGGTGAAAGATGATGTGGTAGGCTTCCAAGCCCGCGGAACAAGGCAGCTACAGTGGTCTCGCCAACAAATGGAACAAGAGAGCTGAGCACCTTCAGCTAGGAGGCTTGCAGGCAGAGTGAGGTGCCTCTGGGCACTTGCTGGTGAAGCTAGGCGTGCCGACCCATGGAGTGAGAGAATTGAGAACCTTAGGGCAGCAGGTTTGCTGGTGGAGTAGGGTGCCTATGCACACTTATTGGTAGAGCTAAAGAGCTTTGTAACACTTGCCTGAGTGAGGGCCCATGCCAAGAGGGAGGGCCTGGCAGCAGCAGCTGAGAAGAAGCTGTCTTGATGGAAGAACCGTATCCTGAGTTGTTCCTTTACATCCAGGTCAATCCTGATCCTGAACTGTAATCTATTACTTCCCTAATAAGCCCCATAATTGTGAGTACAGTCTGTGAGTTCTGTGTGGCCATTGCAATGAGTTATCAAAGCCAGCAGAGAAGTAGAGACTGCCATGGGAGGGACAGCTGGTTTCAGAAATGGTGAACGGTTGGAGAGTACGGTATGTCTGACCTCCAGCTGGAAATCAGCCTTGGTTGCCAGTGCTGCTGCTGCTGCTGCTGATTCTCTTCTCCTCCTGAAGTTAGAGGAGGTCTGACACTACACCAATTTTGCATCCTTCAATACATGTTTTTGATATTGTGGTTAAGAGTTTAGGCTTGAAGGGGGGGCCAAGATGGCGGACTAGGTGGACGCTCCCGCGGATCCCTCTTGCAACAAAGACTCGGAAAAACAAGGGAATCGATCACATACATAACAATCTATGAACTCTGAACAACAAGCACAGACTTAGAGACGGAGGACGAACAAATACGGGCAGACAGCGACTGTTTTCAGAACTAGGAGCCAGCGCACCAGGCAGGTGACCTTCGGAGCTCGATCTGGGGCAGAGCCCAGGGGGGCAGACGGCACAGAAAGGGGGCCCACCCCTTCCCCCCCGAACCCATCCCGGGAGGAAGCCTAGCAGGTTGGCGCGGGCGGCGTAGGGGCGCAGCCGGAGGGAGAAACACCCGGGAGGCAGTGACTGATCTGAGAGGGGGGAGAACAGCGTCCCAGCTGGGGTGCCCTGCTGTCCGCCGGGAGTTAGGCGAGAAGCCGACGGGGCGCGCGCGGGGGGGGGGGGGGTCAGCTGTGTTTCCCTGGAGTGACCCCAGGGCGGGGCCCACGCGTTCGTGCGGGAGGACGCGCACCCAGTCCGCGCGTCGGCACACCAGAGGGAGAAATCCCCGGAGGTGTCTGGTCTCAAAACAGGGAAAGCAGCATCCCAGACGGGGAGCCATTCCGCTGCGATCTGGGCACGCGCGCGCGCGCGGGCGGGGCATGAGCGCGGGGTCCATTTTTATTACCCTGAATTGACCCAGAGGGCGGGAACACCTGGTCGTGCGAGTGACGCCCTCCCAGTTTGCGCGAGAGGTGCGGCACACTGGAAGGAGAAGTCCCCGGGAGGAACTGATTGATCCCAAAGCGCAGAAAGTAGCATCCCAGACAGAGTGCCGCCCTGCTGGGGCTTGGGCGCGCGCGGGCGGGGCGTGAGCGCGGAGTCCATTTTTATCGCCCTGAATTGACCCAGGGGGCGGGCCCACCTGGCCGTGCGGAGGAACTGATTGGTCCCGAAGCGCAGAAAGTAGCGTCCCAGACGGGGTTCCGTCCTGCTGGGGCTTGGGCGCGCGCACGAGCGGGGCGTGAGCACGGAGTCCATTTTTATTGCCCTGAATTGACCCAGGGGGCGGGCCCACCTGGCCGTGCAGGTGACGCCAACCCAGTTCGCGCGAGAGGTGTGGCGCTCCGGAAGGAGAAGTCCCGGGGAGGAAGTGACTGGTTCCCGAACAGGGAAAGCAGCGTCTCAAACCGGAAGTCATCCCGCTGGGATTTGGGCGCGCGCACAGGCGGGGCGTGACCGCGGGATCTAATTATAATCGCCTGAATAGACCCTGGGGGCGGGCCCACCCGTTCGTGCGGGAAACGCCCACCCAGTGCCCACGAGCGGTGCCGCGCACCGGAGGAAGTCCCCAGGAGGAAGGGACTGGTTTCCGAGCAAGGAAAGCAGTGTCCTAGCCAGGGACCCGTCCAGCCCAGATTTTGGCAAACGGGGGCGGAGCGTGAACGTGGTGTTCAGCTCTATATTCTGTGGTGCTACACTCCTAGCTCTCAGATCCCTCCCCCACCCTCCCCAGGCGACCCCATTAACATCCGAATACCCGGAGCCAGAGAGAGAATTCAGATAGGGATCTGACTGCATTTTTTTTAGCTGACTACTTGGAAAATCTAGTTTCCCAGTGATGGCTCGGAGACAGCAGTCCATATCAAACCACATAAAGAAACAGACCATGACAGCTTCTCCAACCCCCCAAACAAAAGAATCAAAATCTTTCCCAAATGAAGATACAATCCTGGAATTATCAGATACAGAATATAAAAAACTAATTTACAAAATGCTTAAAGATATCACGAATGAAATTAGGATAAATGCAGAAAAAGCCAAGGAACACACTGATAAAACTGTTGAAGAACTCAAAAAGATTATTCAAGAACATAGTGGAAAAATTAACAAGTTGCAAGAATCCATAGAGAGACAGCATGTAGAAATCCAAAAGATTAACAATAAAATTACAGAATTTGACAACGCAATAGAAAGTCAGAGGAGCAGACTCGAGCAATTAGAATGTAGACTGGGACTTCTGGAGGACCAGGGAAACAACACCAACATAGCTGGAAAAAAATCAGATAAAAGAATTAAAAAAAATGAAGAAACCCTAAGAATCATGTGGGACTCTATCAAGAAGGATAACTTGCGAGTGATTGGAGTCCCAGAACAGGGAGGGGGGACAGAAAACACAGAGAAAATAGTTGAAGAACTCCTGACACAAAACTTCCCTGACATCATGAAAGAAGAAAGGATATCTATCCAAGATGCTCATCGAACCCCATTTAAGATTGATCCAAAAAGAAAAACACCAAGACATATCATCATCAAACTTGCCAAAACCAAAGACAAACAGAAAATTTTAAAAGCAGCCAGGGAGAAAAGAAAGGTTTCCTTCAAGGGAGAATCAATAAGAATAAGTTCAGACTACTCAGCAGAAACTATGCAGGCAAGAAGGGAATGGGACGACATATACAGAGCACTAAACGAGAAAAACTGCCAACCAAGGATCATATATCCAGCAAAACTCTCTCTGAAATATGAAGGAGAAATTAAGATATTTACAGATAAACACAAGTTTAGAGAATTTGCAAAAACTAAACCAAGACTGCAAGAAATGCTAAAGGAGATTGTTTGGCCTGATGACCAATAATATCAGGTACCAGCACAATACAAGGTCACAAAACAGAACGTCCTGATATCAACGCAACTCAAACAGAGAAAGCACAAAAACAAACAAATTAAGACTAATTCTAAAAAATAAATAAATAAACAAAATAATACACACAACAGGAAATCATGGAAATCAATAGCTAAACGATCAAAATAATCAAAAAGAGGGACTAAATATAGGAGGCATTGAACTGCCAGATGGAGAGTGATACAAGGCGAAATAGAAGGATACAAGTTAGGGTTTTACTTAGAAAAATAGGGGTAAATAAAAAGGTAACCACAAAAAGGAATATCAATTCCATAACTCAAGAAAAAAGCCAAGAAAAACGTAACGACTCAATAAACACAAAGTTAAACATTATGAAAATGAGGATCTCACAAGCTACTAAGAAAAACGTCTCAGCACAAAAAAGCATGTGGAAAAATGAAATGGCCAACAACACACATAAAAAGGCATCAAAATGACAGCACTAAAAACTTACTTATCTATAATTACGCTGAATGTAAATGGACTAAATGCACCAATAAAGAGACAGAGAGTCACGGACTGGATAAAAAAACATGATCCATCTATATGCTGCCTACAAGAGACACACCTTAGACTTAGAGACACAAACAAACTAAAACTCAAAGGATGGAAAAAAGTATATCAAGCAAACAATAAGCAAAAAAGAAGAGGAGTAGCAATATTAATTTCTGACAAAATAGACTTTAGACTTAAATCCGCCACAAAGGATAAAGAAGGACACTATATAATGATAAAAGGGACAATTGATCAGGAAGACATAACCATATTAAATATTTACGCACCTAATGACAGGGCTGCAAGATACATAAATCAAATTTTAACAGAATTGAAAAGTGAGATAGACACCTCCACATATATAGTAGGAGACTTCAACACACCACTTTCGGAGAAGGACAGGACATCCAGTAAGAAGCTCAACAGAGACACGGAAGACCTACTTACAACAATCAACCAACTTGACCTCATTGACTTATACAGAACTCTCCACCCAACTGCTGCAAAATATACTTTTTTTTCTAGCGCACATGGAACATTCTCTAGAATAGACCACATATTAGGGCATAAAACAAATCTTTGCAGAATCCAAAACATCGAAATATTACAAAGCATCTTCTCAGACCACAAGGCAATGAAGCTAGAAATCAATAACAGAAAAACTAGGGAAAAGAAATCAAATACTTGGAAAATGAACAATACCCTCCTGAAAAAAGACTGGGTTATAGAAGACATCAAGGAGGGAATAAGGAAATTCTTAGAAAACAACGAGAATGAAAATACTTCCTATCAAAACCTCTGGGACACAGCAAAAGCAGTGCTCAGAGGCCAATTTATATCGATAAATGCACACATACAAAAAGAAGAAAGAGACAAAATCAGAGAACTGTCCCGACAACTTGAGCAAATAGAAAGTGAGCAACAAAAGAATCCATCAGGCACCCGAAGAAAACAAATAATAAAAATTAGAGCTGAACTAAATGAATTAGAGAACAGAAAAACAATTGAAAGAATTAACAAAGCCAAAAGCTGGTTCTTTGAAAAAATTAACAAAATTGATAAACCATTGGCTAGACTGACTAAAGAAAAACAGGAAAGGAAACAAATAACCCGAATAAGAAACGAGAAGGACCACATCACAACAGAACCAAATGAAATCAAAAGAATCATATCAGATTACTACATAAAATTGTACTCTAACAAATTTGAAAACCTAGAAGAAATGGATAAATTCTTGGAACAACACTACTTACCTAAACTAACACATACAGAAGTAGAACAACTAAATAGACCCATAACAAAAAAAGAGATTGAAATGGTAATCAAAAAACTCCCAACAAAAAAAAGTCCTGGCCCAGATGGCTTCACTGCAGAGTTCTACCAAACCTTCAGAGAAGACTTAACACCATTACTATTGAAGGTATTTCAAAGTATAGAAAAAGACGGAATACTACCCAACTCATTCTATGAAGCCACCATCTCCCTGATACCAAAACCAGGTAAAGACATTACAAAAAAAGAAAATTTTAGACCTATATCCCTCATGAACATAGATGCAAAAATCCTTAATAAAATTCTAGCCAATAGAATCCAACAACACATCAAAAAAATAATTCACCCTGATCAAGTGGGATTTATACCAGGTATGCAAGGCTGGTTTAATATCAGAAAAACCATTAATGTAATCCATCACATAAATAAAACAAAAGACAAAAACCACATGATCTTATCAATTGATGCAGAAAAGGCATTTGACAAAGTCCAACACCCATTTATGATAAAAACTCTCACCAAAATAGGAATTGAAGGAAAATTCCTCAACATAATAAAGGGCATATATGCAAAGCCAACGGCCAATATCACTCTAAATGGAGAGAACCTGAAAGCATTTCCCTTGAGAACGGGAACCAGACAAGGATGCCCTTTATCACCGCTCTTATTCAACATCGTACTTGAAGTCCTAGCCAGGGCAATTAGGCTAGACAAAGAAATAAAGGGTATTCAGATTGGTAAGGAGGAAGTAAAGCTATCACTATTTGCAGATGACATGATCGTATACATGGAAAACCCTAAGAAATCCTCCAGAAAACTACTGAAACTAATAGAAGAGTTTGGAAGAGTCTCAGGATATAAAATAAACATACAAAAATCACTTGGATTCCTCTACATCAACAAAAAGAACACCGAAGAGGAAATAACCAAATCAATACCATTCACAGTAGCCCCCAAGAAGATAAAATACTTAGGAATAAATCTTACCAAGGAAGTAAAAGACCTATACAAAGAAAACTATAAAACTCTGCTACAAGAAATTCAAAAGGACACGCTTAAATGGAAAAACATACCCTGCTCATGGATAGGAAGACTCAACATAGTAAAAATGTCTGTTCTACCAAAAGCCATTTATACATACAACGCACTTCCAATCCAAATACCAATGTCATACTTTAAGGGAATAGAGAAACAAATCACTAACTTCATATGGAAAGGAAAGAATCCCCGGATAAGCAAAACATTACTGAAAAAGAAGAAGAAAGTGGGAGGCCTCACCCTACCTGATTTCAGAACCTATTATATAGCTACAGTAGTCAAAACAGCCTGGTACTGGTACAACAACAGGCACATAGACCAATGGAACAGAATTGAGAATCCAGATATAAATCCATCCACGTATGAGCAGCTGATATTTGACAAAGGACCAGTGTCAGTCAATTGGGGAAATAATAGTCTTTTTAACAAATGGTGCTGGCATACCTGGATATCCATTTGCAAAAGAATGAAACAGGACCCATACCTCACACCATGCACAAAAACTAACTCCAAGTGGATCAAAGACCTAAACATAAAGACTAAAACGATAAAAATCTTGGAAGAAAAAATAGGATCTACCCTAGGAGCCCTAATACAGGGCATAAACAGAATACAAAACATTACCAAAAATGATGAAGAGAAACCCGATAACTGGGAGCTTCTAAAAATCAAACACCTATGCTCATCTAAAGACTTCACCAAAAGAGTAAAAAGACCACCTACAGACTGGGAAAGAATATTCAGCTATGACATCTCAGACCAGCGCCTGATCTCTAAAATCTACATGATTCTGTCAAAACTCAACCACAAAAAGACAAACAACCCAATCAAGAAGTGGGCAAAGGATATGAACACACATTTCACTAAAGAAGATATTCAGGCAGCCAACAGATACATGAGAAAATGCTCTCGATCATTAGTCATTAGAGAAATGCAAATTAAAACTACGATGAGATTCCATCTGACACCAACTAGACTGGCATTAATTCAAAAATCACAAAATAATAAATGTTGGAGAGGCTGCGGAGAAACTGGAACTCTCATACACTGCTGGTGGGATTGTAAAATGGTACAACTACTGTGGAAATCCATCTGGCGTTATCTTAAACAGTTAGAAATAGAACTACCATACAAACCAGAAATCCCACTCCTCGGAATATACCCTAAAAATACAAGACCCTTCACACAAACAGATATATGCACACCCATGTTTATTGCAGCTCTGTTTACAATAGCAAAAAGCTGGAAGCAACCAAGATGTCCATCAACGGACGAATGGGTAAATAAATTGTGGTATATTCACACAATGGAATACTACGCATCGATAAAGAACAGTGACGAATCTCTGAAACATTTCATAACATGGAGGAATCTGGAAGGCATTATGCTGAGCGAAATGAGTCAGTTGCAAAAGGACAAATATTGTATAAGACCACTATTATAAGATCTTGAGGAATAGAAAAAACGGAAAAGAACACATACTTTTGTGGTTACAAAGGGGGGAGGGAGGGAGGGAGGGAGGGAGAGGGCTTTTTATTGATCAATCTGTAGATGGGAACTGCTTTGGGTGAAGGGAAAGACAACACTCAAAACAAGGAAGGTCAGCCTAATTGGACAGGATTAAAAGTAAAGAGGTTTCCGAGATAAAATGAAAGCTTCAAAGGATAGCGAAGCAGGGGCTGGGGTCTGGGGAACTTGGTTTGAGAGGACTTCTAAATCAATGGGCAAAACAATTCTATTATGAAAACACTCTGCATCCCACTTTGAATTGTGGCACCTGGGGTCCTAAATGCCAACAAGCAGCCATCTAAAATACATTAATTGGTCTCAACCCACCGGGAGCAAAGGCAAAGGAAGAACACCAAGGTCACACGACAACTAAGAACCCAAGAGACAGAAAGGGCCACTTGAACCAGAGACCTACAATATCCTGAGACCAGAAGAACAAGTTGGTGCCCGGCCACAATCGATGTCTGCCCTGTCAGGGAGCACAAGAGACAACTCCTGAGGGAGCAGGAGACCAATGGGATACAGACCCCAAATTCTCATTAAAAGACCACACCTAATGGTATGATTGCGACTAGAGGAATCCCAGAGACAATGCTCCCCAGAACTTCTGATGGCACAGGACAGGAACCAACCCCGAAGACAAATCATCAGGCATGAAAAGGACTGGTCAGTGGGGGGGAGAGAGATACTGATGAAGAGCGAGCTAATTAAATCAGGTGGACACGGGAGAGTGTGTTGGCAACTCTTGACTGGAGGGGGGATGGGAAGATAGAGAGAGATGGAAGAAGGTAAAATTGGCACGAAACGAGAGTCTGTAAGGGCTGACTCAATAGGGGGAGAGCAAGTGGGAGAAGGGAGTAAGATGTATGTAAACCTACATGTGACAGACTGATTGGAATGGTAAATGTTCACTTGAAGCTTAATAAAAATTAAAAAAAAAAAAAAAAAGAGTTTAGGCTTTTGGAAAACAGTTTAGCATTATCCAGAGCAACTGGAGTTAGGCGCACCCTCTGACCTAGGAAAGGAGCCCTGTTAGCACTTCATTGTTAACTCAAAGGTTGGCAGTTCAAGCCCACCCAGCAGCTCTGTAGGAGAAAAACCTAGCAATCTGCTTCTTTAAAGATTACAGCCAAGAAAACCCAATGGATCAGTGCTACTCTGTGACATGGGGTTGCCGTGAGTCAGAATCAGCGTGACAGCACCCAGCAACAACAACTGACCTAGCAGTTCTTTTATTTCATTGTTGCTGTTGTTGTTAGGTGCCATTGAGTCAGTTCCGACTCATAGTGACCCTATGCACAACAGAACGAAACACTGCCCGGTCCTGTGCCACCCTTACAATCGTTGTTATCCTTGAGCTCATTGTTGCAGCCACTGTGTGAATCTACCTTGTTGAGGGTCTTCCTCTTTTCCGCTGACCCTGTACTCTGCCAAGCATGATGTCCTTCTCCAGGGACTGATCTCTCCTGACAACATGTCCGAAGTATGTAAGACGCAGTCTCCCCATCCTTGCCTCTAAGGAGCATTCGGGCCACACTTCTTCCAAGTCAGATTTGTTCGTTCTTTTGGCAGTCCACGGTCTATTCGATATTCTTCACCAACACCACAATTCAAAGGCTTCAGCTCTTCTTCAGTCTTCCTTATTCATTTTCCAGCTTTCACATGCATATGATGTGATTGAAAATACCATGGCTTGGGTCAGGCGCACCTTAGTCTTCAGGATGACATCTTTGCTCTTCAACACTTTGGAGAGGTCCTTTGCAGCAGTTTGCCCAATGCAATGCATCTTTTTTTTTTTTTGCAATGCATCTTTTGATTTCTTGACTGCTGCTTCCATGGCTGTTGATTGTGGATCCAAGTAAAATGAAATCCTCGACAACTTCGATCTTTCCTCCGTTTATCATGATGTTGCTCGTTGGTCCAGTTGTGAGGATTTTTGTTTTCTTTATGTTGAGGTGCAATCCATACTGAAGGCTGTGGTCTTTGATCTTCATTAGTAAGTGCTTCAAGTCCTCTGCACTTTTAGCAAGCAAAGTTGTGTCATCTGCATAACGTAGGTTTTTAATGAGTCTTTCTCCAACCCTGATGCCCCGTTCTTCTTCATATAGTCCAGCTTCTTGTATTATCTGCTCAGCATACAGATTAAATAGGTATGGTGGAAGAATACAACCCTGACACACACCTTTCCTGACTTTAAACCAATCTGTATCCACTTGTTCTGTCCAAACAACTGCCTCTTGATCTATGTACAGGTTCCTCATGAGCACGATTAAGTGTTCTGCAATTCCCATTCTTTGCAGTTATCCATAGTTTATTATGATCCACACAGTCGAGTGCATTTGCATAGTCAATAAAACACAGATAAACACCCTTCTGGTATTCTCTGCTTTCAGCCAGGATCCATCTGACATCAGCAATGATATCCCTGGTTCCACGTCCTCTTCTGAAACCGGCCTGAATTTCGGGCAGTTCCCTGTTGATATACTGCTGCAGCCGTTTTTGAATGATCTTCAGCAAAATTTTGCTTGCAGGTGATATCAATGATATTGTTCTATAATTTCCACATTTGGTTGGATCACCTTTCTTGGGAATAGGCATAAATATGGATCTCTTCCAGTCAGTTGGCCAGGAAGCTCTCTTCCATATTTCTTGGCATAGACGAGTACGCACCTCCAGTGCTGCATCTGTTTGTTGAAACATCTCAATTGATATTCCCTCAATTCCTGGAGCCTTGTTTTTTGCCAGTGCCTTCAGAGCAGCTTGGACTTCCTCCTTCAGTACCATCGGTTTCTGATCATATGCCACCTCTTGAAATGGTTGAACATCACCTAATTCTTTTTGGTATAATGACTCTGTGTATTCCTTCCATCTTCTTTTGATGCTTCCTGCTTCGTTTAATATTTTCCCCATGGAATCCTTCACTATTGCAACTCGAGGCTTGAATTTTTCCTTCAGTTCTTTCAGCTTGAGAAACGCCGAGCGTGTTCTTCCCTTTTGGTTTTCCATCTCCAGCTCTTTGCACATGTCATTATAATACTTTACTTTGTCTTCTCGAGCTGCCCTTTGAAATCTTCTGTTTAGTCCTTTTACTTTATCAATTCTTCCTTTTGCTTTAGCTGCTCGACACTCAAGAGCAAGTTTCAGAGTCTCCTCTGACATCCATCTTGGTCTTTTCTTTCTTTCCTGTCTTTTCAGTGACCTCTTGCTTTCTTCATGGAGGATGTCCTTGATGTCATTCCACAACTCATCTGCTCTGTGGTCACTAGTGTTCAATGCATCAAATCTATTCTTGAGATGGTCTCTAAATTCAGGTGGGATATACTCAGGGTCATTTTTTGGCTCTTGTGGATTTGCTCTGATTTTTTTCAGTTTCAGCTTGAACTTGCATATGAGCAATTGATGGTCTGTTCCACAGTCAGCCCCTGGCCTTGTTCTGACTGATGATATTGAGCTTTTTCATTGTCTCTTTCCACAGAGGTAGTCAATTTGATTTCTGTGTGTTCCATCTGGAGAGGTCCATGTGTATAGTCGCCGTTTATGTTGGTGAAAGAAGGTATTTGCAATGAAGAAGTCGTTGGTCTTGCAAAATTCTATCATTCGATCTCCAGCATTGTTTCTATCACCAAGACCATATTTTCCAGCTACTGATGCTTCTTCTTTGTTTCCAACTTTCACGTTTAAATCACCAGTAATTATCAATGCATCTTGATTGCATGTTCGATCAATTTTAAACTGCAGAAGCTGATAAAAATCTTCTATTTCTTCATCTTTGGCCCTAGTGGCTGGTGCGTAAATTTGAATAATAGTCATATTAACTGGTCTTCCTTGTAGGTGTATGGATATTATCCTATCACTGACAGCGTTGTACTTCAGGATAGATCTTGAAACGTTCTTTTTGATGATGAATGCAACACCCTTCCTCTTTGAGTTGTGATTCCCAGCATAGTAGACTATATGATTGTCTGATTCAAAATGGCCAACACCAGTCCATTTCAGCTCACTAATGCCTACGATATAGGTGTTTATGCGTTCCATTTCATTTTTGATGATTTCCAATTTTCCTAGATTCATACTTTGTACATTCCAGGTTCCAATTATTAATGGATGTTTGCAGCTGTTTCTTCTCATTTTGAGTCGTGCCACATCAGCAAATGAAGGTCCTGAAAGCTTTACTCCATCCACGTCATTAAGGTCGACTCTACTTTGAGGGGGCAGCTCTTCCCCAGTCGTCTTTTGAGTGCCTTCCAACCTGAGGGGCTCATCTTCCAGCACTATATCAGACAATGTTCCGCTGCTATTCATAAGGTTTTCACTGGCTAATGCTTTTTGGAAGTAGTCTTCTGGGTCCTTCTTCCTAGTCTGTCTTAGTCTGGAAGCTCAGCTGAAACCTGTCCTCCATGGGTGACCCTGTTGGTATCTGAATACCGATGGCATAGCTTCCAGCATCACAGCAACACCCAAGCCCCCACAGTATGACAAACTGACAGACATGTGGGGGTCTATTTGGTATGTATCCTAAAGAAACATGTGCAATGTACATGTGATGCTTAAGGTTGTGTGTAAACTTGGCTGGGCCATGATTCTCAGTGGCTTCTCAGTTATGGAATGATGTTGTCTGGCAGTTATGGAATGATGTAATTTGGCAGCTGTATAATGGTGTATTTATCCTCCATTTTATAATACAATGTCATCATCTCCATGATGTAATCAGCCAATCAGTTATAAGGGAACTTTCCTCAGGGGGTGTGGCCTGCATGCAATATATATGGATATTTTGGTAAAGCTTGCTGGCTTTTGCTCTTTCTGTACCCTGCACCTGGCTCATCATCATCTGACCTCTGGTTCTTGAGACTGGAGCCAGTGGCCTTCATATTGCCTGCTGATCTTGGGATTCAGCAGCCTTTGTAGCATGTGACCCAGCAGCCTGTCACCTTACCTGCTGATTTTGAGTTCGTCAGCCCTTGCAGCTAAATGAGTCAGGAGAAGCCTCCAGCCTGATGCTTGACCCATGGACTTGGGGCTTACCAGCCTCTACAACTGCAGGAGCCATTTTTCTTGAGATAAATTGCACTTTCTTTCTCTTTCTGTCTCTATAAGACGTATATGTATATGCATACACTTCACTGGTTTTTCTTCTCTAGAGAACCCAGGGTAAGACAGTACATGAGGAGGCTAATGCAGGAGCTTTCGTAGGAACATTAGTCGTATAATTGCTGCAACTGGAAACAAACCAAATGTTCGTCATTTGAGGAATGGATAAATAAATTGAGATATATCCATTCAATGGTGTAGTATACAGACAACAATGTGGATGCGCATCACGGCCACAATATTAGTCCAAAGCCACATGATGCAAAATAGTATTTAATAAATGATTCCATTCCTAAAAAACTTGAAACCAAGGAAAGCAAAATTTTACTATTTAAGCATCTGTAGACGGTATGGAAAGAGGATTATATTCAGGGAGGAAATGCAGTGGGTCTTTGGAGTGTTGCAATGTTCTACATTTTGTCCTAAAACCCCTTGCTGTTGAGTCGATTCCAACTCATAGCAACCCTATATGACAGAGTAGAACTGCCCCATAGAGTTTCCAAGGAGCGCCTGGTGGATTTGAACTGCTGACCTTTTGGTTAGCAGCCGTAGCACTTAACCACTAAGCCATCAGGGTTTCTCATCTTGTCCTAGGTGGTGGTTATTATTTTTTTGTTGAACTGTACACCTATGTTTTATGTTCTTTTCTGAATATAGGTTGTATTTCACACATGCACACTTGGATGTGTGAGGTTCTGGGGTCAGACTGCCTGGGTTTGACTAACTGTTCATGTTTCCTAGCTCTCTGACCTTGAGCAAGTTAATCTCTTTTTGCCTCAGTTTCCTTATTTACAAATGGCCTGATAATAGCACCTGCCTAATAAAATTAATAGGAAATGTATGTGCGTCTGACACATGGTAAGGGTTCAGAAAATGTGAGCCATCATCATCATCATCATCATCAACTAAGTGCCAGGTATTCTGCTAAGTGTTAGATCTAAAGATATCTAACACACACACACACACACAAATCACCTATTCGTGTGTGCCTATATCTATTGATAGACTGATCGATCGATAGATATAGATCACCCCATTGCCATCAAATCAATTCCGACTCAGGGCAACCCTATAGGACAGAGTGGAACGGCCCCATAGGGTTTCCAAGGCTATAGTCTTTACAGAAGCAGACCACCATGTCTTTCTCCTTCCGGGTGATGGGTTCAAACCGTCAGCCTTTGAGTTAGCAGCGAAGTACTTTGACCTTTACACCACCAGGGCTCCTCAGACAGATAGATGAACAAATCTGAAAATGGATCCACACCAAATTCGTACCAGTGGGAGAAGGAAAAGTGGATTGTAGATGTGGTACTTCAGCTTTATCTGTGAAGTTTTATTTCTTTTATTATTCAAAAATAGAGAGAATAATTCAATTTTAATGATCATGTTTAAGTTCTTCTGTTTAAAAAAAGACTTAGCAAATATGGCAAAATATTAGCAAACATAGATGCTAGCTCATGAGAACGTGGATATTATCTTTATCTATGTAATGTTCTTTTTTAAAAATTCTGAAAATTAAAAAAAAAACACATATTTACAGTGTGTGAAAAGCAGTCTAGTAAGGACACATGCTGAGTTCTGTGGGAGCCAGAGGAGGGAGGACCTGCGTGGGGTGAGTGTGGAATGTTCCAGAGGATGTGACGTTTGAGCAGAATTGGCAGATGAGTAGGAGCTGAGCAGGTAGATGAGAGGAGGAGGCACTGAAGTGGAAAAGAATGTAGCGCACTGAGTAGCTTTCAGATACCTGGTGTTATTGGATGCCCTCCTTCTGGGACTCAGTTTCCCTGTTTGTAAAATGAGCCACTTTTCCAGCTTTCACATAGCAGACACCAGAAAATAACAGAGACTCAGTACAGCAAAAGCAGCTAAAACCTGGGCTTTTGACCAGCCTGTTGTTAGGTGCCGTCGAGTTGGCTCCAATTCATAGCAACCCTACGTACAACAGAACGAAACACAGCCTGCCTGGTCTTACACCATTCTCATAATCATTGTTATGCTTGAGCCCATTATTGCAGCCACGGTGTCAATTCATCTCATTGAGGGCCTTCCTCTTTTTTGCTGACCCTGTACTTTACCAAGCATGATGTCCTTTTCCAGGGACTGGTCCCTCCTGATAACATGTCTGAACTATGTGAGACGAAGCCTCGCCATGTTTGCTTCTAAGGAAAATTCTGACTGTACTTCTTCCAAGACAGATTTTTTCGTTCTTTTGGCAGTCCATGGTATATTCAATATTTTTCACCAGTTTCACCATAATTCAAACGTCCCTCTGTTACTTGTCAGCTGTGTGACTTTGGGCAAGATAACCAGCCTCCCTGCACTTCTCTTGGGTTGTCTGTAAAAATGGAGATAACAGTGTTTACCTCATAGGACTGTTGTGAGAATTCAATCAGTTGATACACTGATAGTGCACAAGTCACTGCCTGGCCCGTATTAAGAGCTCAAAAAGCTGCTAACCACTATTATGATGGGAGACTTATTTATCTATTTCCAGAGATCCGTGACATCCATTTCTGGCTCTTTTTAGGAGTTGTGGCCGTTTTGTCTCCTCCATTCACAACATTTTCACAGGATTAAGGTTTCTGCTGTGTTTGCAAGTGGCCTCCCCACAGCCTGGTGCTCCTCTCATTAAGGTCACCTAAATGGCGTGTCTTCAGATTTGCCGAGTACCCCGTCCATAGCTATGCCTCCCCGGTAAAAGCTTTTTTTTTTTTTTTGAGATTTTATTACTTCTTACTTGTCTAAGTTTTCCTTCTTATCTTTACTGTCAGCCAAATTCTCCAAAGGCTACTAGCAAAGCTCCCCCAAATCCACACTCATTAAATTGCCCTCTCAAGGGGACGAGGAATAGTCCGTGAGACAAGTAGGATAGGATTGTTGCCTTTCTTTTAAGCACAGCTTCTGAGCAGAGCTGCTTCTATCCCTGGTAAGCATTGCTAGGAATACATGGGAGGGTGGTGAATGGTCCCTGGCAGGTGTTCTCTAAACCAAAAAAACCCAAACCTGTTGCCAGCAAGTCAATTCCAACTCATAGTGACCCTATAGGACAGAGTAGAAATGCCCCATGGGGTTTCTGAGTTGTGGCTGGTGGATTTGAACTGCCAACCATTTGGTTAGCAGCCCCATCTCTTAACCACTGTGCTACCAGGGCTCCAGGTGCCCTCTAGGTAGGGTGAATGCCTTTAAAGAAGGCAGATATTGGTGGGGCTGGTGGGCTGTAGTCCTGTGTAGGGTGTCCAATGGGCAAGTGGAGGAGCCCCTTTCCTGACTCATATTTTAGAGTTAGACTTTGGAGAGGCGGAGGTCAGCTTAGGAGTTTATGCTAAACTGGAGGAAACAACAAGGTCTCATTCAGCCCCCTCATGACACAGATGAGGAAGCCTAAGGCCCAGGGAAGGCGGAGTTTGTTCTGTAAAACTTCATCTAAAGTATAATTAAAAATAAGGAAATAAATATACTCTTGAAAAAAAAATCAATTGTATTTTGATGTACTAAGAGTGGACAACAGGAAATTGAAATTTATATATATGTGTATATACACACCCACATACCCGCCACATACAATATCTTCCTCCTCTCCCTAACCTCAATAAAATACTTAGGTATAACCCCCCAAAAAATCTTATGCAGTTTCTGTATACTGAAAACTATCAAAAGTTGATAAAAGAAATTAAAAAAAAAAAAAGGCCTAAATAAATAGAGTTATATCATGTTAAGGGATTGGAAGACTCAACACAGTAAAAATGTCAATCCTCCCCAAAATGATCTTTAAATTTAACACAATTCAAATCAAAATAGCAGAAGAGTTTTTTGTTTTTTGTTTTTTTTTGATGTTGTAGAGAAGCTAATTCTGACAAATAAGAAGGTTTACAGAACAAACTAGCTTCTCATTAAACAGTTAGTACATATATTGTTTTATGACATTGGTTAACAACTCCACGATATGTCAACACTCTCCCTTCTCGCCCTTGGGTTCCCTATTACTAGCTGTCCTGTTCCCTGCTGCCTTCTAGTCCTTGCCCCTGGGCTGGTGTGCCCCTTTAGTCTCATTTTGTTTTATGTGCCTGTCTAATCTTTGGCTGAAAGGTGAACCTCGGGAGTGACTTCGTTACTGAGCTAAAAGGGTGTCTGGGGGCCATATTCTTCTGTTTCTCTAGGCTCTGGCAGATCAGTAAGTCTGGTCTTTTTTTGTGAGTTAGAATTTTGGTTCTACATTTTTCTCCAGCTCTGTCCAGGACCCTCTATTGTGATCCCTGTCAGAGCAGTCAGCAGTGGTAGCTGGGCACCATCTAGTTGTACTGGACTCAGTCTGGTGGACACCATGGTAGTTGTGGTCCATTAGTCCTTTGGACTAATCTTTCCCTTGTAACTTTAGTTTTCTTCATTCTCCCTTGGTCCCAAAGGCGTGAGACCTGTAGAGTATCTTAGATGGCTGCTTACAGGCTTTTTAAGACCCCAGATGCTGCTCACCAAAGTAGAATGTAGAACATTTTCTTTATAAACTATGTTATGCCAATTGAGCTAGATGTTCCCCGAGACCATGGTCCCTACAGCCCTCAGCCCAGCAATTTGGTCCCTCAGGGAGTTTGGATGAGTCTATGGAGCTTCCATGACCTTGCCTTATACGAGTTGTGCTGGCTTCCCTAGTATCGTGCACTGGCTTACCCTTCACCAAAGTTACCGCTTATCTATTGTCTATTTAGTGTTTTTCCACTCCCACTCCTCCTTTCCCTAGTAAACATCAAAGATTGTTTTTTGGTGTGTATAAACGTTTTCATGGGTTTTTACAGTAGCTGTCTCATACAATATTGTCTTTTTGTGATTGACTTATTTCACTCAGTATAATACCCTCCAGGTTCATTCGTGTTGAGATGCTTTGCAGATTCATCATTGTTCTTTATCATTGTGTAATACTCCATCGTGTGTATGTACCATAGTTTGTTTATCCATCTGTTGATGGACATCTTGGTTGCTCCTATCTTTTTGCTATTGTGAACAATGCTGCAATGAACATGGGTGTGCATATGTGTATTCGTGATGACTCTTATTTCTCTGTGATATATTCCTAGAAGTGGGATTGCTGGATCATGTATTTCTATTTCTAGCTTTCTATGGAAACACCATATGGTTTTCCAAAATGGTTGTCATTTTGCATTCCCACCAGCAGTGCTTAACAGTTCCAATCTCCCCGAAGCCTCTCCAACATTTGTTACTTCCTGTTTTTTTTCATTCGCGCCAGTAATGGTGGGGTGAGATGGTATCCATTGCGGTTTTGATTCACGTTTCTCTAATGGCTAGTGATCGTGAGCATTCCCTCACGTGCCTGCTAGCCGCTTTAATGTCTGCTTTGGTGAAGTGTCTATTCATTTCCTTTGGTCATTTTTTAATTGGATTATTTGTCTATTTGTTGTAGAGGTGTTGGATTTTCCTGTAGATTTTAGAAGTTAGACCTTTGTCTGAGGTGTTGGATTTTCCTGTAGATTTTAGAAGTTAGACCTTTGTCTGATTTGTAATAGCCAAACATTTTTTTCCCAGTCTGTACTCTTTCAGTGAAGTTTTTTGATGAGCGTAAGTGTTCAATTTTTAGAAGATTCCAGTTATCTAGCTTATTGTCTAGAGTCTGTGTGTTGTTAATTATGGTTTGTATCCTGTTAATACCATCATGTATTAGGGCCTTTAGCGTTGATCCTATTTTTTCTTCTATGATCTTTATAGTTTTTGGCTTTATATTTAGGTGTATGATCCATCTTGAATTAGTTTTTGTGTACGGTATGAGGTGTGGGTCCTGTTTCATTTTTTGCAGATGGACACCCAGTTTTGCCAGCACCATTTGTTAAAAAGATGTCTTTTCCCCATTTGATGCAATTTGGGCCCTTATTGAAGATCAGGTGACTGTACATGGATGGATTTATGTCTGGGTTCTCAATTCTCTTCCATTGGTCAATGTGGCTGTCATTGTACCAGTACCAGGCTGTTTTGAATACCGCAGCTGTATAGTAGGTTCTGAGGTCAGGTAGTGCAAGTCTTCCTATTTTATTCTTCTTGTTCAATAGTGCTTTACTTATCCAGGGCTTCTTCCTTCCCCATATAAAATTAATGATTATTTTTTGCATCTCTTTAAAAAATGTTGTTGGTATTTGGATTGGGATTGCATACAATTGATTTTTTTTTTTTTTTTTATCTGTGATCCTATGACTTTGCTAAACTCACTTATTAGTTCTAGGATATTTTTGTAAATTCCCTGGATTTTCTATGAAGAAAACCATATAGCCTGAGAACAGGGACAGTTTTGTTTCTTTCTGCCCGTTATGTATGCCTTTTACTTCTTTTTCTTGCTTTGCAGAACTGACTAGGACTTCCAGTATGATTTTTAATAGGAACAGTTAGAGTGGACATTTTGCTTTGTTCCCAGTCTTGGGAGGAAAGAATTCAGTTTTTCAACATTAAATATTATGTTAAATGTAGCTTTTTTATAAAAAAAAAAAAAAAACTAGTGATATAAAAAAAAAAAACTAGTTATAGATGCCCTTTATTTGGCTGAGAAAATGTCTTCCTATTCCTACTTTGTTGAAAGCTTTTATGGTTAATGTGTGATGGGTTTTGTCAAATGTTTTAGCTGCATCAATTAATAAAAATTGTAGTTTTTTCTTCTTTAGACAGTTAACAGGGTGAGTTACATTGACTAATTTTTCCAGTATTGAACCAGCCTTGCATTCTCAGAATAAACTCTCTTGATTATGATGTATTATTCTCTTAATTTATTCTCGGATTCAATTTGCTAATATTTAAGTTGAAGATTTTTGTGTCTCCAATTCTGAGGGATATGGGCCAATAGTTTTCTTGTCTGATTTTGGTATCGGAGTAAAGATGGTCTCAGCATTGAGTTGGAAAATGTTCTTTCTTTGATTTTTTAGAAGAGATTGTGAGTAATTAATGTTATTTCTTCTTTAAATGTTTGTTCAAATGTGCCTGTGGAGACATCTTCGCCTGAAGTTTTTTTTTTTTTTTTAAGGTTTTTAACCATTTCTTTAATAGTTATTGGCCTATTCAGTTACAGGACTGTTTGGGGTGAGTCATAGTAGTTTCTAGTTTGCAAAGAATTGGTCCATTTTTACCTAAGTTGTTAAATAGTTGTGCAAAGAAGTGTTCATAGTATTCTCTTACCATCCATTTAATGTCTGTGATTAAATGTCTGGTCTGCAGTGATATTCCCTTTTTGATTCTAGATATTTGTCTTCTGTAACATCTATATTTTTATTTTTGTCAGTCTTGGTAGAGGTTGTATAATTTTTTGTTGTTTTCAAATATCGAACTTTGGGTTTCATTGATTTTTTTCTATTTTTCTATTTCACTGATCTCTGCTGTTATCTTTACTATTTCCTGTTTTCTTTGCTTTGATTTTATTTTGCTCTTCTTTTTTCTGGAACTCCTGGTAGCATAGTGGTAAAGAGTTCGGCTGCTAACCAAAAAGTCAGCAGTTTGAATCCACCAGGCCCTCCTTGGAAACCCTATGGGGCAGTTCTATCCTGTCCTATAGGGTCTCTATAAGTCTGAATTGAATTCACAGCAATGGTTTTTTTTTTTTTCTTCTTCTTCTTTTTCTAGTTTCTTAATATAGAAAATTAGTCTTGATTTGAGAACCTTCTCTTCTAATGTAAGCATTTAATGCTACAAAGTTTTCCTTTAAACACTATCTACATCTAGGCTGGCAGTTCTTTTCTTTTAGCTCATTAAAAAATGACATCCCATTTCTTTCTGGCCTTCATGATTTCTAACGAGAAGTTCACAGGAATTGACATTATCGTTTCCCTATAGGTAATGTATCACTTTAACCTGACTCCTTTAAAGATTTTTCTTTGACCTAGTTTTCAGTAGTTTGGTTATGATTTTTATGGGTTTATTTTCTTCATAGTTCCTTTGAGCTTCTTGAATCTGTAGGTTTTTATCTTTCATGCTTACTGACTCTTCTGTTATCTTCATTCTGCTATTAGACCCATCCAGTGAGTTTTTCATGTCAGTCATTGTATATTTCAATTCTAAAATCTCCATTTGATTCTTCTTTGTATCTTTTTTTTTTCTTTTTTTGGTTGAATCTTTCTGTTTCCATTTATTTCAAAAGTGTTCAAATTCCTTGTTGAAACATTTGTAGAACAGCTGCTTTGACAGATAATTCCAACATCTATGTTATCCCAGATTTAGTATCTGATGATCATCTTTTCCCATGCAAGTTGAGATTTTCCTGGTTCTTCGTATGCTGAGTAATTTTGGATGGTATCATGGACATTTTGAACACTATGTTATGAAACACTGTGTCTTATGCAAATCCTATGGAGAATGTTGATTTTTTTTTTTTCCCCAGCAGGCAACTGATCTTGTTGAGTTCAGGCTGTAAACTGTCCTCTGTGGTCTCCTGCTCCAAAGCCAGTTCAAATCTTGAAGCCTTTGCAGTACTGTTTGGATCTGGCCTGCGTGTGTACCACCCAGTAGCCAGTCTAGAACTTGGGTGGTTTATGTGTCAGTTCAGTTCTCAAAGTCTTAGATATGCTAATTAGGATCACACACCCGTAGCTTGGGGATAAGCCCAGGAATTCATATACAACTTTATGCTGTTGCTGAGCTCTTCCTTCTTCACTATCTCCCAGGTACTTTCTAATAAACTAAGGATCCCCTTTTCAGTTCCCTATTCAGGACGCTGGCATTTTAGTTACCCCACTCTGCCATATACTTCCACGACTATGCCAGTTTCAGGGCCAATAGTGGATAGACCAGAGGGAAACATTATGAACTCACTCCAGTTTAGTGATACTTCAGATTCTGGTCTTTTCCCCTTTCAGAGTCCTCAAATAGCTGACCCATGTATTGTGTCCAGGTTTTATCACCGTATTTAGTGGGAGAGGAAGGGGTAAGTGTGCTTATTCCATCTTACCAGAACTGAAACCAATCTGTATCTCTTTAACAACCTATCCTCAGGAGTCACATGGTGTCAATTCTGCCTTACTCTATTAGTCAAGGCAGTTACAAAGACCCACACTGGGTCAGGGGAGAGGGAATATCAAGGTTCTGAAAAAGCATGTGGGATCAGAAACTTTGTTGTAGCCAATATTGGAAAATATTCTGCCACAGATAGCGATAAGGAAGAAAGAAATCAGATCAAACGGGAAATGAGGAGAAGATCCAGGTAAGGCTGTTGTTCATAAAATGTGTGCCAGAAGGTCCTGGGTATCTGTTCCCAGAGCAGTCCACTAACTGAGGAAAGGTGGGAAGCATGATTCTTTACAACAGTGCTTCTCAAATGTACCCAGCCACACACCCTAGGGGAGCCTGGGAGCTAAGCTTCAGTGGCATTTTTTTTCAGGGAAGACTGACACTGCTGGAAGGTGTAAAGATGCTTACAGGGTGGTTTTACAACAACTCTAAGAGATAGAACCTTGGAAGCTTCATATATATCTGCATATCCCCCTCAGGATACCTACATTCTGGGTGGGAAGGCGAGTTCATAAGTTTCATTGTGTCCATACAGTAAAAACATTTAGATCCTTCCAAAGCTGATTCACTTTTCCCTGGCCTTTAAGCCCAAGAGAATCTTCTTCCATGGACCCTCTTAAATGACCCCTATGACCAGATGGCCAATAACCTTAAACAAGCAAACAAACAAAACCAGAATCCCATTCCTGAAATTCTTATGATGCTATATTTCAGGTCTTTTTCCCCAAGTGGCTGGACAGTGACATTTAGATCAGGCGCCTTGAGTTCGAATCCCAGCTGAGTGGCTTTAGCAAGTTACTTAATCTTCTTTAGCCTAAATTTCCTCAAGTCTCCAGCAGAGCTAACAATAGTACTTACCTCATAGTTATTGGAAGGTTAACATAAGTGAGATCAGTTCACAAAGCACAGTGCCTGGGACTCAGCAAGCCCCTCCCTAAGTACAATTATTAATATCAGACAAGCCAGCCTGAAGCCATAATCTAACCTGAGGCAGAGGCCTCACCAAGAGGTTACCTAACCTCTCCATGCCTCAGTTTCCTATCTCTTAGGGTTGTTATAAAGAATGAAATCAGCTAATCAGGTAAAGTGTTTAAAACAGTTCTTGGACAAAGTAAGTCTGTATAAGTCTGTGCAATTATTATTGCAAATCCATGAATTATGAAACTGGGGTGTATGTATTTTGAGGTTAAAATAGTATTGTGCAAGGGGGTACAGGAAGTCACAAGCTAAACATGGTACATTTTCCTGGGATGTCGACTTGAAGATTTAAGGAGAAAAACCTAATGAATATGATGAACCAATGTGCCACCTGCAGTTGATACCTGAGGGCCCCGAGAATTTCATCCTCTCTCCCAAAATCCTGTCTGGGTCCCAGGGAGAGGGAAGAGAGGTCCCTGGACGGTGTGGAGGCACCTGGCCACCGTGGGTGTGCATAGGCACTTACTTTGTAGAGAGCTCTGGCATCTTTCTCCATCCCGTCTGGTGCAAGCACGGCCGTTTTCCACAGTGCCCTTCATTAAACAAGAAACTCAGATGTTGGTAATTAGACTGCTGTCCCCAGCTGCCAAGTTGCATTCAGTTCCAAAAAGCCCTGTATACTGCTACTTGTGCGTTTGTTAACAATGTCCCCACAACAGGTCTGCAATTAGAGCCCATCTGTTGGGTTTCTCAGAGAGCGTTGCCAGTCAGCGCTGGTGAACTTGGAGTCCTCATTGTTGTGAATTTCTGACCAGAAACCCCGCAACAGAAGTCCTGAGCTGTTGTTTGGGGCTGGGGTTCCCTGGAGGCCAGTGTAATGAGCACCTGTAATAAATGTTAAGGAAGGTGGGCATGGTCAGGGAAAGGCAGGGGATACATTTGTGGGCATCATGAGGTGTCCATGCTGGCCTCCTCAATCAAAAGTAGATCTCCTCTTTTCCCCAGCTGCCCCACCAGGGACAGATTAGTCAATAAGCAATGTAAGTATGTGCTTAGGGCATCAACAAAACAGGGGCACCAGGTGTCCAAAGCAAAGACTCATAGATGCCAAGCAGACAGGACACAAGGAAAAGTGAGCACCACAGTGGAAGAGAACTGGCAGGGCACTAAATGAAATTGATATCATTTTTTAAATTTTATATACGATAACAATTATATTTTCCTTTTCCTTTTGGACTGGTTGGATATAACTTCGCATTCAGTTCTGCCTTGTCAACCAGAAAACCAAACCAATCCCAGTGCCATTGAGTCAATTCCGACTCATAGTGACCCTATAGGACAGAGTAGAACCACCCCATAGAGTTTCCAAGGAGCGCCTGGCAGATTCGAACTGCCGAACCTTTGATTAGCAGCTGTAGCACTTAACCGTTATGCCACCAGGGTTTCCTCTGCGTTGTCAACTACATAAGAATGCACTAGTGGCTCTATAATCATGTGACTCATGACATATCTTGTACAAAGTAAACCAAAACACGTCTTCGGATTGAGCATACCGCTGTATTTGTATCACACTCTTTGCAATTGCTCCTGCTCTGTCAGGTATCAGCAGTAGTCAAATTGATTGGGAAGACACAGCAGCAAAGGATGGAAAGTGAGTGTGAAAATTTTTAAGTATTATCTTAAGACAAAAAACACTCATGGAGAGCTGCAAAGGGCCCATCAACAAACATCGTACAACAAATGAATTAAATTATTTCCAACTACCTTGTAAGTACTATTTCTTTTAACTATCTCAGACCTGAAGAATAAAATTACGTGTTCCAAATCAATTTTTTCACTTACTAATTTTCAAATATAAATTTTTGTGTTCATGTCCAAATTTGAATGTAAATTTTACTTTATAAATTTTACTTGTTTTGTGAATTTTATTTATGTTCAATTATTCAAATTTGTTTGCTAGGTAGAACCAGATTTTAAAAGTGATGTAATTTTATATTCAGATAAATTGAAATGGCAACAACTAAATGAAGTGCAAAAAAAACAAAAGCTTGCAGAAGATAAAAAGAAAAGGCAATTCCAAAATTAACTTCCTTGTTAAGATATAATGAATCAGAAGAGACTTCTTCCATCGAACTCTCAAGTTGAACGGTACTTATCGTTGTACTAGTAGTGCTCGTGCTGAAATTACTAATAGCAATATGAATATAAATTCCAAATTCTGCATCCGTTCCTTGCTGTAGTAAAAAAGTTAATAATAGTGTAGAAAGTAAAACTATTTTAGAATCTGAAATTGTCACATATGCAGACCCCATAAATAACAGAAATACAGATCCTGCTTTGTGGAATAATTTTTCTCCTACTGATGTAAATTATTGGATCAAAAGAGGGCCAAGTGATTGTCAACATCACAGTGGACCATTTGAAAATTTGTGTGGAAAATTTCTGGATGCTAAACAAACAAGGTTCTATAGCCAGAATATATTTCTAGGGTGCAAAGCTAATGGTGAAAATTATAAGAAAGAGTGGCTACTGTATTCACTATCAGTTGGCTGTGTATATTGCTTTGCTTGCAAACTAAAAAAAAACAAAAAACCATTGCTGTCAAGTCAATAGCGACCCTATAGGACAGAATAGAACTGCGGCATAGGGTTTCCAAAGAGCGCCTGGTGGATATGAACTGCCAACCTTTTGGTTAGCAGCTGTAGCTCTTAAC
The DNA here is from genome assembly GCF_030014295.1 of Loxodonta africana. Lineage (NCBI taxonomy): Eukaryota > Metazoa > Chordata > Mammalia > Proboscidea > Elephantidae > Loxodonta > Loxodonta africana. The sequence continues at coordinate 62,805,548 of NC_087362.1, forward strand.
CACTATGCCACCAGAGTTTCGTTTGCAAACTATTCAGTCCTAAATCATTCAATTCTTGATTTGCTATGGATGGATTTAGTGACTGGTGCAACTCAAATATGATTGATAAACATGAAAACTGTTCAGTTCACAGAGATTGTATGTTGTCATTTTCAAACTGAAGACATAGTTTTGGCTTAATTCGTGAATTGGAAATACAAAGTAATGAAGGACATCAGTATTGGAAAGCTGTTTTGCAACATATTATTGTTGTCATTATAACAATCACTGAATGTGGACTATATTTTAGAGGAAAAAATGAAGAGTTTGGGTTCCCACAAAATGGAAAATTTGGGGGGTTATCTGAACTTATTGCTCACACCGATCCATTTTTAGCAGGTCACATCTCAAACTATGGTAACACAGGAAAGGGCAACCCATCATATATGTCTAAAACAACATGTGAAGAATTAATACACTTAATAAATAATATAGTTTCATCAACTATTTTCAGTGAAATAGGTATAGTTCAATATTTCCATTTGTCTGTAAATTCCACTTCTGGTCTTTCTCATACAGATCAGCTAAGTATTGTTTTAAAATACGAATCTCCAATAGATGGAATCTGTCAAGAGATTTATCATATTTACTAGCTTAAAAAGTCATACTGGTGAAGAAATTGCAAATCAAGTACTTCACTATTTATGTGAAGTTTGCAAAATCGATTTTTCTAAGTGCAGAGGCCAGTCCTATGACAACGCTGCCAATATCTCAGGGTATTATAAAGGCACGCAACATAAAATTTTAGAACGTAATGAATATGCCATTTTCATACCATGTACTATGCACTCACTTAATCTTACAGGATGTGGCACAGTAGATTGTTGTGTGGAAGCAGTTGATTTTTTTTTTCCTACTGTTCAGTTACTCCACTTATTTTGCCACTTCTACTCACTGATGGAGAGTTCTTAAAACATATTTTTAAGGCAATGATCAAGCATTAAAATGTCTTTCTAATATGCATTGGGAAGCACATGCTGTAGCAACGAGTGCAACCCTGGAATCGTACACTCAGATTCTAGATGCCTTAGAAAATATTGCTGAAGACCAGACACAAAAAGGAAATACCAAAAGAGAAGTTGAAAACATCGCCAACAAAATGCAAACACTAGAGTATGTATTTATGTTGTGTATTTCCATTGGATGAGTCAAACTCCCCAAGATTCAGAAGTAAATTTAAAGACATGCACAGATCTCTACCAGTCATTAACAGGGTATTTACATAATTTAAAGAGGAGATTTTGAAAACACAACAAAATATTGCTAAATACTGATTATCAAGGAATTCACTGTCACAGAAGCATTAGAAAGAAACAATATGAAAGTGCTCCAGAAGTATCACTGAGTGCCAGAGATCTATTTCACATAACCACATGCTACACCATCATTGACACTTGAATCTTACATGAAAAGAAGGATGAAAGCGTATGAAGTTCTTTCAAATAAATTTTCCTTCTTAAACAATGTGGATATACCTGATGAAGAATGCATGAAGGTGTCCAAGAAATTAGTGCAGACTCATCCTGATGACCTAAATACAAACCTTTATGGAGAAGTGTGACAATTTCATTCTTATATGAGAACTAAGTTTACAGATTCAGGAAAGACAAATTTTACTCATGTTGGCATGTGTGATTCCATAACGAAGATAAAACACAATGTGGATTTCCCAATGTTGAAATTGCTTTATGCATATTCCTAAATTTAATGATTACAAATTGCACAACAGAATGCTCATTTTCATCCCTAAAGAGACTCAAAAACCCTTAGCATACAATGATTCAAGAAAGACTCGATTCATTATCCTTATTATGTATGAAAGTAGATATTGTTTGGTAGCTTAATTGTGATAAAATCATTGAAGAATTTGTAAGAGGAAAGAACAGAAAGAAATGTTTTTAATTATAACATGTTAGAGATGAAAGATTTATCTAAAACTAACATATACTAAGTTGCAATATTTGTTTTCTGATCATTAAATTTTCTTTTATGACATCTTTTCATTTGTAATGAAATAAATTATAACATTTATTACAAAACAAGCATCAAGACTGAAGTATGAGCCCTTTAAAGCAAAATTGGTGAAAGTCAATTTTTCATTGTGGGAGATGAAACAGAATTTTACATTGATTGTTGAAACACCTAAGTTCACTGACTCATTACTTTGTTGTAGAATATGTGGATGTTCTTTTTGTAGAAAATGTGGTACAGAGTAAAAATCTTAGTACCCTACATCCACTAAAATTTTTATAATCCAGCTCATGTCATTCCGCTAAAATGGCATGCATCTCTTTTGCATTCAATCGCTAATATTGTAGTCACATTTAAAAAGAAGCTACATCATGGATAGCTAAGATACACACACACACAAATATACGTGTATATATAACCCACATACCTCATTCGAATGTGTAAGCAGAGGAGGGGACACCACAGATTATCAGTGTTAGGGCCCTCACTTGCCTTAATCCGGCCCTGTGGCCCACCCATCTGTCTGGTCACATCCTGTGGGTTTGTCTGCTGCTACTATTACCCAGGGGTCATTTCCTAGCCAGTCCTGTGTCAGTGAAATCAGGCATCATTGCTTCCCTTGTCCCACCCCAGCAGGAGATGTCCTGTAACTGACGTCAGCTCCATCCCCAAGCCCAACCTTGCAGAGGAGTCTAAGTGACGAGGTCCTCTGTCTGAGGACCTGCTGGGGGAGCGGAAGACAGGCTGAGGGTGGGTAACAAGTCCAGAAGGATCAGTGTGCAGGGGTAGCATCTTTGAAACACAAATTTAAGTATGTGTTTTCCAAGAGGAAGCTATGCGGGCATGTGTCTGAAGAGTTGCTAAGCAGGGACTCAGTGCCAGGGACCTTGCCAGGCACTCTAGGGGTCAGGGAGGCTAAGGAGACACGACCTTAGGAAGCTGAGACTAAAACAGTGGTTTTCAACCTCAGCTGCACATTAGTTTCTATTGGTGGGCTTTAAAATTAGACTAATGCAGGGGCCCCACCTCAGATCAACTAAATCAGAATCCCTGGGGTACATCATGGGCTTCTGGGATTTTCAAGAGCTCACAGGGGATTCCAGTGTCAAGTTCTGAGAACCACTGGTTTAATAGGAGAGGGAAGTCATTGGATGGAATAAACAGGAAGTCATGTGTGACCTTCAGAAGAGTGGCCTAATAGAGCAAAGGGGCCATGTGCCACCTGTGGACCTTGGACATAATACTCAAACTTCCTCAGTGATCCTCAGTTTTCTCATCTGTAAAATGGAGGGGATAATGATTGAACACTTTTCATAGGGTTATTGAGAATTAAATGACTATGTCTGTTTAGTGCCCAGCACAGGGCCTGACTCATTGTAAGTGCTTAAGCACGTGGACTGTAAGAGAGAGTAGTGGAAACAGAGCCTTATCAAAATGATGCAAAGGAAGAGCGGGTAGCAATAGAATGGAAGCTTAGAGAAGTTTCTGAATGGACTAAGTATTGGGAAAGATCACCAGGCACTTTGTTTGCAAGTCAGAGGAAGCAGTTGCCTTGTGTTTAGAGGCAAAGTTGTATCAAAAATATACAAGTTCATACTCTTGAAAACACAAGAAATAGATCTGCTGAGTTAAAAAACCATTCTTAGCTCCCATTTTATGCCCACTCTCAGGCATACATTCTTGGAGAGGGTGGACTCTCCAGCATTGTTTGAACAGCTGCCACATCTCTCTGTGTGCAGGCCATGGTAAAACAGGCTCATCTCTGTGGTGGCCTGCGGTCTTGGCTGCCCGTGACCCATGGCCAACAGCAGGACCCAGCCTGGACAACTACTGATAAGGGTGGACCAGAAGCCTCTCCCAGGATGCCAATTGGCAAGGCTGCTTCCAGCCCCCAGAGCTCAAATCAACCTTAATCAGAAGGGGAGACCCCACATTTGCCTGGATTATTTATCCAAAAGAGACTTAGGGTGAAAAAGATCAGAAGTGAATTTACCTCTGTTTACGAAGTCAAGTTTTCCATTCTTTAGTAGAATCTGGACTGGAAAGCAAAGTTTTACTGAGTTATAAAGAATTAAAGGTCCATTTTCATACATCTGAGACTGAGACCTAGGAAGCACCTACCTGCTACCTTGGTGGCTGTTACAGAGATGGGAGGGTAGACACCCCACTATTTGGTTTTGGACTTCAGACACCTTCCATGTCCCCAGCCCTTCAGCAAAAGGTGGAAGAGGAGGGAAGACCGGTTGATGCTGTTTTGAACCAAGGCAGTCCCTATCAGCCGGGGGCTCAGGATAGTGGGCAGTTATGTCCCAGGTCAGAATGGGGGAAGCACTGAGAAGGAGGGGCAGTTTAAGTACCTTGAGGGCAGGGAGGATACAGAAAGTGCCTCACCTTGGGGAGGCGGGGGAAGGCTTCCTGGAGGAGGTGCTATTTGAGTTGAGACTTGAAAGAAAGGCTGCAGTGAAAAAGAAATTGTTGGATTTTATTTTTCCCTGAAACACCAAGGACTAAGAGTCCTTACAGTTAAAAGACAAAACTTTCCATTTGATGCTGCATCTTCTAGCTCAGCCTTGAAGGACAGACCATCCTAGCAGGACCACACTCTAGTGCAGGAAGCAAGATGGAGTAGTGCTTAAGAAGACAGACTACATCATCAGAAAAAAGGGTTCAAGGTCTCAGCTCTGCTGTGTGACCTTGGGCAAGTCACTTAGCCTCTCTGAGCCCTTTCAGTCTATCTATAAAAACCCAGTTAAAAACAAAACAGTTACTGGCTGATTTTTCAGAAGAAGGTCACCAGGGCTTTCTTCCAAGACACCTCTGGGTGGATTCGAACCTCCTAACCTTTCAGTTAATAGCCGAGCACATTAACCATTTACACCACCCAGAAACTCCTTATCTATAAAAAGGGAATCGTAATAACTGCCTTGGTAAGTTCTTCTGAGGCTGTCCAGCTAGGGCACACTGACCAAAGCCTGGTACACACAGGATATGCTCAACGAGCAAGGATTAGTCATCAACAGCCCCATGCAAGGCCCCTCCTCCGTGTTGGATCCAAGTACTTCTCCGCCTTTCTCCCAAGAGGTTGCTCCTCTGGAACACTGGGACTTCCTAGGTCACTCTCCAGAGACTACCAATTGTCAGCCTGCTGTGATCCTTGCCACAGACTGAACGAAGCTCATAGCTGGTGGTTTTGGGGCCTCTGGAAAGGGAGAGAGTCACTTTTTATTTGGGGGCAGGGAAGGCAGCGATCCTGTCCCTATTTCAGTATAGACCAAGGTGAACAATGGGGAAGCCGATGGGGCTGTTGCCATCAGGTGAAGAACGGGCTGGAAATCACTAAGTTCAAGGTCCTTTCTCTAGCTGGGGAAGGGCAAAGCATGGAAGAGGGAACAGCATGTGCAAAGACTGAGACAGGACGAAGAGTGGCATGTTGGAGCCAGTGTGGCTGAAGAATAGAAAAGTCGGGAAAAGAGTGGCCAGGGAAGATGCCAGAGGATAATAAGAGCAGGCATGACAGGTGCCAGGCACTCTTCTAAGCCTATTTGACCCAACCAGGCCTCACAAAAACCCTGTATTGTCAGTACTGCCACCTTCCTCCCCATTTTGTAGATAATGCCGGAGACTTAGGGTTTACATGACCTGGCAAAGGTCACACAGCTAGTCTGCACAAAACCAAAAAAAAAAAAAACAGTTGACTCTGAGTTGACTCTGACTTACGGCGACCCCACAGGGTCAGAGTAGAATTGCACTCTATAGGGTTTTGAGTAGATCTCCAGGCCTTTCTTTCTACTGAGGCATCTCTGGGTGGATTTGAATCCTTAACCTTTTGGCCAGTAGCCGAGCACTTAACCATTTGTATCATACAGGGACTCCAGGATTGAATCCCAGCCTGTGTGGCTTCCACAGGTGGCCTTTCTAACCACTCCGCTCTCCTGCCCCAGGTGCAGGGCATTTACTAAAGATGCTGGACACCATCCTAAAAGTGATACCCACCAAGTAAAAGAAGCACGTAACCTCATCGGCATCTTGTGAAAAGCTCCCTCAGGCTGCTGGTGGAGAATAGATTCTAGAAACCCAGGAATGAAATCAGAGGTCACCGCACAGTCTCCTGATCTCCAGGACAGAGAGACAGAGAGACTTGGGAGAGTTGGGGGGGTGGGGGTGAGGGCAAGCAGGCCATGTAGAGATGTAGGGGTTCTGGGTTTTGCCTGCATCCTCCTTTTATTTGTAGATGAAAGAATTAGCTCTGCCCAGCTCAGCACTGGGGAAGGCAAGGAGGCTCAACAGCCCCTCTAGGGACCTTGCTGTCACTTCCCACTGCCTCTCCTGTCAGAGTGACGCCTTGGAGCCCCCACCCCTGGAGCTGGGGGTTTGCAGGAGCCGGCAGATCCCAGTGGATGAATGTCTAGACCCATTCCCCCGAACCCAGCGAACAGGGAGACAGCCCTCCCAGGGGGCAGGAATCCCTCTCCAGACCCAAAGAACCCTTGAAGACCACCTCCTCCCACTCACCGGGCTGAGGTTTTATTCTAAATCACCGGGAAGGCGGGAACACCCTCCTCTGAGCTGTGTTCAGATACAACCGCATCCACCCCCTCACCACGGCCTGTGCGTCTTGGCAAAAGGAATCAAAGGCCGTTTCAAAGGCTCTGCTCGGAAAGTCGGGCAGATTACCCACCGTCAAGGGCTCCTTTGAACCAGATCCTCACCTCCAGGTAGTATTTACCCCCAGCACGCGCAGAGCCTGGGCTCCTGCAGGGGGAGAAAGCTCCAGTTCCCTGCTCAGCAGTCCCCGCCCCTTTAGAAAAGCCCAGAAAAGCATCCCATCTGCCCGCAGCTCCAGGCCTGGGGTTGGACTCTGCTCAGCCGGCAAAAGGGCATTGCTGTATTTCCACAAAGCATCTCAAATCTGAGAACTGGGAGAGAGGGGCTGGTGCTGGGGCCAGGGGGTCATTCCTAACTGCTGGGAGCAGTAGAGTTCTCTGCTATTTGCATTCTGCCTCACCCGGTTCCCCCGCAGCCTCTGGGAGCTAATCTCCACAGCCAAGATTAGTTTATTCGATTATCTCCGTTCCCTATAGACTGGCCCCGAAGCTTTCTGCTGCACATCCCCAACAAGCCTTGCCAAGCTTTTACCAGCTAGAAGAAGATTCAATAGGATAATCTTTCTCCCCCTTCCTTTCATATGATTGGAAAATAAATTGAAAATGAATTTCAGTCATTGCTTGTGTTTTAAATATGAGATAAAGGGCAGCCCCACGTGCCAGCCAGCTCAATAGATGGAGGGGGTGAGGGAGGGGCAGGGTCCATCACGGAGAACACAAACCTGCTCTGTGGGAAGCAGGAACCTTCTGAGCAAGTGTGTCAGGTCCCCGGCATATTTGTGTAATAAGGCTATTAAATGTTATTATTATTTCGTTACTCGAGAGCTACAGGATAGACATCAAAACTTCAAGTTATTTAAAAAAAAAAAAACCGTCTCCTTCAACATCTTAAGGTTCCTAGGTAGTGCTAACATTTGCGCCCACCTGCTCACCCAAAGGTTGTGGGCTGGAAGCCACCCAGCGGTACCACAGAAGATAGGCCTAATGACCTGCTTCTGTTCAGATCACAGCCATTGAAAACCGTATGGAGCACAGTTCCACGCTAACACGTGGGGTCATCGTGAGTCAAAAATGACTCGATGGCAACTAATAACAACAAGCAGCGTCCCATTTTGTAGTGTATCTTCAACCACTCGTACTCCAACTCTCTCGGCTGCATGTTGAAATTTCAAATATTCTGAGGCCTGCATTTTACGTAACCCAAGGAATTTTGATTTTTTTTTTTTTTTTAACGTTTTATTGTGCTGTAGGTAAAAGTTTACAGAGCAAAGGTTTCCTCCACTGGTTACAATCCCTGTAATGTGTCAGCAGTCTCCCCATTTCCACCCTGAGTTCCCTGTTTTTATTTGTCCTGGTTTTCCTGTCCCTTCCTGCCTTCTCATCTTTGCTTTTGGGCAGGTGTTGCCCATTTGGTCTCGTATACTTGATTGATCTAAGAAGCACCTTCCTCATGGGTATTATTGTTTGCTTTATAGGCCAGTCTAATGTTTGGCTGAAAGGTGGACTTTGGGGGTGACTTCAGTTTCAGGAATTCTGACTTAATTGGTTTGGGGTGTGGCGTGGGCATGGAGATTGTTAAAGCTGCCCAGCTGAACCCTATGTGAAGCCAAGCTAGAGAACTATTGTCACCAGCCACTGTCTGCTAACAGCAATTGCAGAACAACCCAAAGTTGTCATCACCTCATTAACGGCCCTGTTAATCAGGGTGCTCTTATGCTCTTAAGCATAATGTTAAAAACTTGAACTCAACAGGCTAGTCCTTTTCAACTTTTTTTTGTATTTTTCCCAGCAGGGTATGTGTTTGCCAAAGTGAGGTGTCTTGGTGAGAGCGCCCTGGGCAGACAATGACCTGGAGTTTTTGTAATGCGACGTTCATAGATGTATTTATACAGCGCCCTGTGTTCAACCTTTGTCATCACTGTCACCGAAAATGATTTCCTGGGTCAGAAAAATGACTTTAAAGGTTGACCCTGAAGCTTCCACTTGCCTATTTGCTTATTCTGTTTCAAGATGGGATGTCAAATGCTGCCCTATTAGTGGTTCCTTTTGCGTTGAGTTTGCTCAGGTTGATAACAACCGTGATGATTCTGGAAGCGGCATGGTGATGGTGGCTGAAATAGCAGGAAGGTGGGCAGCTGAGTGATGGTTGACAAGGGGGAGGAGGCTGGGGGAAGATGTACAAACTTGCATGCTAGCACTCTGCCAGCAATCAGTTATTCATCACCGAATACTGCTAAGAGTAGCCTCCATGATGGAAGTGTCTTCTGCTGCCCAGATAAGAAATTTCTGGTTCCCATACACAATGCAGTTACTGGTTTACATGGTCCTCGACATACATATTTTAAAAGCACTGAGATCTAATTAAAGTGGACAGCGACACTTCTTTTAATTATTCATTACAGCTCCAGCACACAGAAACTTTTTCTAAAGTTATAACAGTTGTCAAATAAAGCCTCCCAGCCCTTTGCTCTTCCCCTGTCAAACCACGCATGTGCCAGCTTACCTCCTGGCTGTATTAGTCCAACATTACTATAGGTTGTAGGAAGTATAGAAGTCAAGTTCAGATAGTCTCAAAGAAGAATCCTACTTTAAAATCAGATTATTAAAACACTTGGACAAGAAGACTCACCTGGATAAATGTCAAATCAATACCTGCGTGCCAGTGCAGATTTTGAAAGATCGAACACCTTCGCTTTCATCAAATTATACGGTTGTGTACAATCGGTTAATGTTTGGCTAGGAACCTTCTGCTGGGTTGCATGAAGCTCATATTAGGATGGTGGATTTCTCTGAAGAAATAATAATAGTAAATAAAATTCTAAAACAATGAAAATACCAGAATGTGTGATTTCTATCCCACCCAAAGGGATAGAAACACCCTAAACTGAATGTTCTCAGTTCCTTTACCAGTCAAAATCACTACAAACAGATTCCAAATCGTTTGAGGTGATTCTTCCAGAGGTCCTTGAAGCTATTCATGTCAAGGTGGTTTTTAGATATGTGTATTTTCAGGCTGTGCCTTTTTGAGACCAAGAAGGTGCTCTTCCCTTGATTTACATTTCAGCCATTCAGAATCCTGAACACTTTTGCCTTCTCTTTTGGAATATTTTATGAGAAGCCATACATCACCCATTTGGAATATTTCACCTTTGGAATGCAGGCTTCCTCTCGTCCAAGTGGATTAGACATATCCCTTCTTCTATACATTTCCAGTGTCTTAAAGATGAAACTAATCTAAAATTCGTTCCAATGTAGAGCCAAAAAACAAAAGGGCTCACAAAATTCTCAAATCATCTTAACAGACCTTTACCTGTCGAATACTCAAATTAAGTCTCGTTGACAACAGGATACAAACCTGCATGTTTATCACTGGATTCTCTGATTACAACTTTTCCTGTGTTCTCCCCCATGGAGAGACCCGATGCTGGGTCTTGTGCCAGGAGATGTGACTTCATTTAGAATCTCCCCCAAGGAGCCATGTGGCCTTTAGTAGTTTATTCTGCACATAATTGTTGTTAGTTCCCATCAAGTTGGCTCCAACTCATGGTGAGCTTGTGTATAACATGAGGAGTTGTCACTGGGTCTCGTGTCATCTCCACAATCTTTGATATGTTTGAGCCCCTTGTTGAAGCTATTGTGTCAATCCATTTCACTGAGGGTTTCCCTCATTTTCACTGACCCTCTACCAAACAGGATGTCCTTTTCTAGTGGCTGGTCTTTCCTGATGATGTGTCCAAAATAAGTAAGATGAAGTCTCACCATCCTTGTTTCTAAGGAACATTCTGGTTGTATTTCTTTTAAAACGGATTTGTTTTTTCTCTGGCAGCCCACGATATATTCAATATCCTTTGCCAACACACAACTCAAATGCGTCAATTCTTCTTTTCTTCATTGTCCCAAGCGCTAGGTAATTGCTCTTGGAATTTATAATTTGGCCATTCATTTTCCACCAGGCCCCCCAGATCCCTGCCTTCAGATTTGACTCCTAGGCACCCCGCTTCTCTGAAAAGGTGAGCTGACTGAGAAGGCCGAGCTCCACCCTCCCACAGGGTGCTCCTTCCCCCCTCCACCCTTTCTTCTGACAAAGTACAGAATATCAATAGCATTTTAGGCTTAGAAAGTTCAAGGGTCAATCTTCAAGGTGCTTAAGGCTGGGGAAACTCCCCAGAGACTTGAAGGCAAACCTCAGGCCTCAATAGCCAGGCTGATGTCCTCAGGCTGTGTGACAGTGATGACATCTCCAAGTAAATAGAGGCATCCCCGTGTGAAAGCGCCAGTGTTCCTCATGCTAATTAAACAAACCAATTATGGTAATTAACTGGCACACATGTGTAAATGGCTGCCAATCAGCATGAAAGGGGTTACCGCTTAGCTTCTACAATTATCCTGGTAAAAATGGATTTCTAGGAAAGATCATGCTAAAATGTTTTATCACATTTGAAAAGGTAGATATTGCAGTTCCTGGAAAGGACCCCCCATCCTGCTTCATCCCTAGGCTCTTAAAGACAAGAAATTTTAAAAAGGAAGAAAGAATAAGGAAATGTAAGCCAAATTTTTCTCAAAGCCCGCTATCCTGATAGGGTATTCTGGGGTGCTCCTTTCCCCATTGCCTCAGCTCCAGTAATTAGAGATGTTCACCTCAGTGAAGGTCACCTTGACTTTAGGAAGGAAACAAGGCCTGAATAATATGCTAATGAGGACACATCTCTTTGAAAACTGTCTCAATGGCTGAATATATATTTTTAAAGCAGGCCTGTGGTGAAAATATTTTGCACCAAGTTCTTGCTTTTTTTGTTTTTTTCCTAAAGAGAGTTGGTTGGTCAAGTTGATCCCTCATTGTTGAAATTCAATCAGGGGCATTAAAGTGTAAACCAGTTGGAAAAACAAAGAGCTTTAGGGAAATTAGTTGCTTCAACAACAACAAACAAGCCCTCAGTAATCTTCTTAGAGAAATTAATGAAGGGAAAACTCCCCTCAACTTGGAAGGAGAATGATCCCGCGGTCTCAAAGTGAGGGCCTGGAGGGTTAGAGAGAAGGTGCCAATGAAGAAAGCAGGATTAAATCAGACTTCAATGAGGACACAAAGAAATTTGGGGGATCTGAGGGCACAGCGCAACTATTTTAAGTTGGAGGAGTATTTTGGAGGGCCAATGGGTCCTAATCCTTTATGCAAATCTCCTTAGATTGAAGCTTGCTTAAGTGTTTTACTTCTTTGCATACAATTAACATGTAAGGCTCTGAAATACTAAACTATTTCAAAGGACGCCTCCTAGTGTAGAAGTATCTAGAGTGATCAAGTATGCTGTGTTTAATAACCTTCCAAAGTTTTCTGATGAAATCTCACTTTTCTGAGAGTCTTGCAAACACTACCAAAACCAAAAACAACAAACAAAAACCCAGCAAACAAAGAAAACACCCACCTTCCTCAAGATAGACCAGAGCTTTATCTTCTTTTTGCTGGTTTTAAGGTGGATAAGGAAATCTCCTATTTTTATCTCCAATTTGGGCATGTTACCCATACTCGTCTTTTTAATTTAAAATGAAAAATGTAATTCTGACAAGTGGACAATGTTTCCTTTCTTAACTTTCTTAAATTTCAAAATTATTTCAAATTTGCAGAAAAGTTACAAAAATAAAACCAGTACAAAGAACACCCTTTACCTCCATTCAACTGCTATTAACATTTTTACCCCATTTGCTTTTTTTGTTCCTCTCTCTCTCACACACACACACACACATACACCCCAACATACCTATACCCATACAATTTGTTTCTAAACCACTTGAGGGTAAATTACATATCACAAGTTGCATACCTCTGGAGACTTCCCTGGGGATTTCCTAAGAACATGGATATTCTCACGTAGGCACGAGACAGTTATTGACTTTAGTAAAATTAATCTTGATACAATAAATTTTATCTAGTTTATGATTTATGTTTCAACTACATCAGTTGACCTAGTAATGAACTTCATTGCATTATGCTTCCTGCAGCCCAAGATTCAGTCTAGGATGTTATTGCCTTCGGTTGTCAAGCCTTCTTTAGCTTGAACAATGCTTTTAGAGTTGTATAAAGTTTAAACATTGGATGATTTTAGTAAAAAAAAAATATATATTATATTCAATAAATTACTGCAGTGTTTAATTTAGATACCCAAAGGTCTAGTTTTGGCCAGCTTTTGCTCATTGATGTACATGGAATACAAGAATCAGGGAATATGATAACAACAACAATAATAAACTTTACCGGCCACTTACTATGGGCCAGGCACTGTGCTAAATGATTTATATGTATTATCCCAGAGATCATCTCTCCCAGCTTTGAGATGGGGGTTGTGGGGGGCTAGAGAAATGTGCAGGATCCCCCCTTTCACCCTTCCCCCAGGAATCTCAGCGTTCATATGCGAGCTCTGTGATTCAGCAGTCAGGAGTCCTGGGCCTGCTGGGCCTAGGGCTGAGTGTAGAGCAGGAAGGAGGTCCAGTCATCCAGGTCTTTATCTCCAACTTGAGGGTTACTGCCCTCACCCAACCTGGGCAGCCTGTCAGGCACACGTGGGTTTCCTGCTGCTGAGCGCAGGCAGGAAAGCTCCCCACATACCTGTGCCTGCCTGCTGTCTTTAGTCCTTTCTCAGCTCCTCCAATTTGCTGTGCCTCCCCAGGCAAGTCATTCAATCCCTCTGTGCTTTTCCTTCCTTCCTCTGTCTCACCAGAAGTGGATGAGGTATGGGGGAGAGGTTTTCAAATGTTCAAAATGCCTTGATTTTAATGTAAAATGGTTACTGTAATTTCTGTATCATCCAATGGGGTGATGTGCTTGAGAAGGCTTCAGAAATTGTAGCTAGCGAAGGAGGAGGAAGTGTGGGAATGGAATTCAGACCCTGGCTGACCATGCTCTAACTCTGGCCAAGTTACTTAACTCCTGTGAGCTTCAGTTTCTTGGTATATACTGGGGGGTTATGATTTAGTCATCAAAATCAACATACTGTCATTAAAGGTCTAGGCCAGAGCTTTCTAATAGAAATTTCTGTGATGATGGAAATGGTTTATATCTACCCTGTCCGATACAGCAGCCACTAGATACACGAGGCTATTGAGCACTTGAAACGTGGCTAGTGTGAATGAAGAACTGAGCTTTTAATAATATTTCATTTTCATTAATCAAACAACTGGTACCTTTGCCATGAGACCAGAACTGGATGGTGCCCAGCTACCACTACAGAACCTTTTAATCAAAGGTTCTCTAGGTGAATTCTGATCAAGAAGGTAAAAAATGCAGAACAGAATTTTAAATTCACATGGAATCTAGACTTTCTGGAGCCATCGAGGCTGGAGGAACCCCTGACACTAGTGGCCTGAAGTAATCTTGAAACCTTAAACCAAAAATATCCCCAAGGTCTTCTTTAAACAAAATAGTTTAGCTGAATTAGTAAAGACTGTCTGCCTTGAGCATTGTGCTCTTTTAAGAACTATCTATATGGGATCAAATTGACAACAGCAACTGGAAAGATTAGATAAAAACCTTAGGGGGCAGTGAGTTTATGTTAACAGGGGAGGAACAATTTGGAGAAACCGAAAACCAAACCGATCGCTGTAGAGTCGATTCCAACTCATAGTGACTCTATAGGACAGAGTAGAACTGCCCCATAGGGTTTCCAAGGAGCGCCTGGTGGATTCAAACTGCCAGCCTTTTGGTTAGCAGCCATAGTGCTTAACCACTACACCACCAGGGTTTCAAAGAAAGTGGGTGGAAATGATTGAGGGAGAAAGTATTCAATATCCCTGAATTGTACATGAAGAAATCGTTGAATTGGTATATGTTTTGCTGTGTATATTCTCAACAATAGCAACAACAAAATGAAATCAGTTATTAAAAATTAAATAGCCACATGTGGCTGGTAGCTACTGTATTGGGCAGCACAGGCTCAGACGAACCCTTCCTTCCAGTTCTAGCTCTACGACAAACTAGCAGGTGCCCCGGCAAGCACTTCTCCACCAGCCCCATGAAATTAGAAGGTATCCAAACCTTTGCTGATCTGTGAGTTTAAATGAAATTAGTGTGTCTCCATCCACACTGAATGAATGCCTTTTCTCCCGTTTGTGCTTCTCTTGGAAGAACAGGAAGGTTTGGGGATGTTCCAAATATACGCAGTGACTTTATTCATTGATTGATTCTGCAAATGCTTTTGGAACACCTACTATGTGCCTGAAGAGCAGTGCTGGTATCACCAAAGTACTGAGGGGCTTCAACAGCCAGCTGGAAAGGAGTGGTGAGGGAGGAGAGAGGCAGAAGAGGACAGAAGTGTGTTCTAGACTAAGAAATGTAATGATGGGCAGAATCCTGGAAGGTTCAGAGACGATGGACAAGTTTAGCATGAAAGAGAGCAAGGGTGAGGAATAGGTGGGGACAGAATATAAAGGAAGGGCAAAGGGGCTTAGAGAGCATGTGCACTGGAATGCCTGGTACCTGCTGCGATGCAGAGAACCGTGGTCGCCATTCCCTGCTCAGGAGCACTGGGCCAAAGAACGTCCACAGGGCATGTGGCTGTCAGTGTAGATTCGACATATCTTTGTGAAAGGCAGGAAAGAAGGGAGGGCAGGAAGAAAGGACAGAGGAAGGGTGGGAGGGAGGATAAAAGGGCATGCTCGTAACCGGAGAGAGCTGTTTTTGCACTCCATTCCCAATTAGGAGCCCTGGGGGTGCTGCTAAGCAAAAGGTTGGCAATTTGAATCCACTGGCTGTTCCTTGGAAGCAGTTCGGAATCAGGTTGATGGCAACGGGTTTTTTCATTTATTCACTCAATCATTCATTCATTCCACCCATAATTTTTAAGCGCATTCTATGTACCTGGCACTGGTTTAAGTCCTGGGATACAGCAGTGAGTAGAACAGATGAAGTCTTAGTGATAAGTGCTAGGGAGAAAAATAAAACAGGATGGTGGATAGGAAGTGATGGATATGGGAGTGGTGTGGCTACTTCATTTAGGAAGGCCAGGAAAGGCCTCTCTGATGAGGTGTATTTGAAAAGAGACCTGAAGGAAGGAAGGGATGGTGTGAACCATGTGGGTACCTGGGAGAAGAGCAGCCCAGGCAGAGGGAACAGCGAGTGCAAAGGCCTTGCGGTGGGAACATATGTGGTATGCATGAGGAAGCGTAAGGAGCTCACCGTGGCTGCAGCTCAGTAATCCGGAAGGAGGATGAGGGAGAGGAAGTAAGAGGTGGCCAAGAAACAGGCGATATGGGGCTTTGTAGGTCATGGTGAGGACACTGCCTTTTACTCTGAGATGAGCAAAGGAATTTTTAAAATTTTATTGTGCTTTAAGTGAAAGTTTACAAACCAAGTCAGTCTCTCATACAAAAACTTATGTACACCTTGCTACATACTCCTAGTTGCTCTCCCTGTAATGAGACAGTGCACTCCTTCCCTCCACTCCCTATTTTCGTGTCCATTCGGCCAGCTTCTGACCCCCTCTGCCCTCTCATCTCCTCTCCAGACAGGAGCTGCCCACGTAGCCTCATGTGCCTACTTGATCCAAGAATGAGCAGAGGGATATTTCTAAAGGATTCATCAGGCTGCTGTGATATACAAGCAGGTGGAAGCTGGGAAGCTAGTCATAAGAATGCTACAATAAACTGAGTGAGGAAAGACAGTGTCTTGGAGCAGAATAGTAGCATTGGCGGTGGCTGTGTTTTGAAGGTAGAACTACCATGGTTCATGGTTTACTGATGGATAGGATCCGCGGTGGGAGAGAAAGAGGAGAATCAAAGATGACTCCAAAATTTTAGTCCTGAGCCCCTGGAAGGACAGCCTTGTCATTTGCAGATATGGGGAAAATGTGGGAGAAGGTTTTGGTAGAATGAGTTGATGAGTGGACACCAGAAGTTTAAAGTACTATGAAGCCCCTATTAGATAGCCAAGGGGCATTAGAGTTAAGCCTTTCTCCCAGACTTTGATATTAAAGCAGTGGAAAGATGGGCACTACCACCCATCTTTCATTTTGTCATAGTCCGGTGGCTTGGTGTTGCCATGATGCTGGAAGATATGCCACTGGTATTACAAATACCAGCAGAATCACCCATGGTGGACAGGTTTCAGCAGAGCTTCCAGACTAAGACAGACTAGGAAGAAAGGCTTGGCAATCTACTTCCGAAAATTAGCCAAGGAAAACTGCATCATCAGAACGTTGCCTGACGCACTTGCTTTGGGCACATGATCAGGAGAGATCAATCGCTGGAGAAGAACATCATGTGTGATGAGGTGGAGGGCCAATGAGGGCTTGGGAGACCCTCATTGAGATAGGTTGGCACAGTAGCCACAACAATGGACTCAAACATGCTGGTGACTGCGATAAGGTGACGCAGCACCAAACAAAGTTTCGTTCTGTTGTACATAAGGTCATCATGAGTTGGAGTCAATTCCATGGCAACTAACAACAACAAAGATGGATATTCTATTTCCCACCTTTAGCACTCCACTGCCTTTAAGGCAAATTTCTTACAAGAAATCATTTCTTGTTTTCTTGCTATGTGCTTAAGGTCATAGTGGAATCACGTGAGTGAGATGGAATGTGTGACTCTTCGGTGTTGGGGTCTTACTCCTTGACGTGTAGAAAGAGATCCAGTTGAGATGATTCCTTGCCATGGAGGCTTGGAAGTGAGTGAAAATTTCTTCTCCTCTGGAGGGCAGCTGAGTTTGCTGTCCATTATTCGGTACTTGTTTCAGAAGTGCCATTTACGTGCGTGTGTGCGTGCACACACGTGCAGTCACTGCATGACTCCAGCATGGGCCGCACAGAAATCAAATGGGGCTGGGTGGATAGTCCCAGGTTTTGCTGGAAGTGACCCTTCCCTCACTACCTTGCAGAGTTCACCCTGCTTTGTCAGCTTGTGGGGTTTTCAACCACTTCCTGTCCCCAGCAGCCCCGCCCCCATCTGCTCCAGTTTCAGAGACCACCTCAAGGCCTTTTACATTTCCAAGCCCCTGTGCTGACCAAGCTTCAGCGTAAAGGCTTGCTTCCCAGCCAGACTCTGGACTCAGAAGACCCAGGTCGGAGTCCTAGCTCACCACTTCTTAGCTGTGTGGGCCTTAGGCAAGTTGTTGAATTTCTCTGAACCTCAGTTTTCTCATCAGTAAAATGGGGATAATGATGCTTGGATGCATCCATAGGGTTGTGACAGGTTAACGTGACCTACAGGGCCACTGCAGTCCACATGGTATATTTGTAGCAAGTAGGAGAGGTTCCCCTTCCTCCAGGACATTTCCCTGGCCTAGGCAATGGCTTGGTGAGCAGAATGTAGACTAGATGTCAACCTCACTTGGCCCGTCATCTGGGCATCTTTGGCGGGGTATGTTTGGTTGTTGTTGCCATCTGCTCAGTTCCGATTCACTACAACTCCATGTACAACAGAAAGAAATATGGCCCGGCCCTGCGCCATCGTCACGATCACTGGTGTGCTTGAATCAGTGTGCATTGTGAGCCTTCTAATCTATGGGGCTCATCTTCCCACACTTTATTAGACAATAGTCTATTGTGATCCATAGGGTTTTCATTGACTGACTTTTCAGAAGTAGATCACCAGGCCTTTTTTTCTGCCTTAGTCTGGAAGCCCCACTGAAACGTGTCCACCATGGGTGACCCTGCTGATATTTGAAATACCAGTGGCATAGCTTTCGCACTACCACAAAGTGATAGACAGGTGGTGGTTGGCAAGTGATAGTCCTCCATTTGCAAAGACCCTGGAAACACAACTAAGAACATAATAAATTTTAGTCAGTATTACCAAGTGCTGTGATCAGTGCAGCCCTGGCCTCTCACCCCAGATCATGGTAGCCAGCTTGGCTAGGGTGGCTGCCTGCACCCTACTTTCAATGCCCTGAGGCCCTCAGTAAGTTTCTTTTCTGAATTGCAACAAGATAACCAAAAAGGGGTGTCCCTGCCCATTGGACTACCCTATCGAGCTCCCCCTTTCCTTCCACTGAGTATCTGGGTGGGTGTGGGAAAGAAGGATATTCCATTTAAACCTCTGAGTACCTGGTCACAGCTGGTGGTATTTCTGAACTTACAAAGAAGGGAAACTAATTTTCCCAGTTCCAGAAAATGGCTGGAGGCCTCCTAAGTGCCCCCTTCAGACGGGCAGCTGGAGCAGGCTGGGGAGAGAGCTGTGCAGCACGGGCTTCCCGAGGACCAGATGGGCAACACGGCTCATTCCGTGGCTACAACCGCCCTGCTTGTCATCCCCAATCATACTTGCTCTAATCCGTGTTTTAATTTACTCTGCTAGTGCAACACCAGCGCTGCCAGGGCGGTCCTTGGGGCCCCCTCATTCCTGGGGCTTATGACAAGGCGTATGCAAAGGCACAATTACTCACCCACCAAGGTGACAGAGAAGGCCTCTGCCTGGGAATAGGTTTCCAGCTTCCAGCATTTTCTTGTCAGTCGCTGATGCACTTTGCAGTTTGCAAACAATTCTATGGAGACCTTCTTCTCTCTCTCTTTTTTTTTTTTCAGGGAAGAATTTTGATCATAGCAAACGATGTGACTTCAGTAGTGGAATGCCTTGTCTGCCATTGATTCTGAAGGCCCCTCTTAAGAAGGGTGGCCTCGCACTCCTCCTATTCAGCTGGATTATTGGATTTTTTTTTTTTTAATCAAATAAGATTCTCCTCTCCCTCCTCCTCCTCCCACATCCCCCAACCCCCGCCTGTTTGGTCTCAAACAAAGGGAAATATGTCAAGCCTAGCCTATTAATTCTTACCGATTTGGCATTGTTTGTTCTCATGTGGACCACATTCCAAAGTACCAAAATAACACGGCCCGAGTGTAGCTTTCAGCTTCCGAGCCCATGATGTACTCCATTTGCTACGGTTCGAGCAATGTTAACAATGCCTTTCATTCTCTTATGGCCTAAAATGATTTTCTTTCTGTGAGGGCCATCTTGAGAAAGAGAGAGAGAGAAAGGGAGAGAGAGAGAGAAGAGAGGAGCAGAGAAGAAAAGAAAACCACTTCTCTTTACCCTTTCAGGGTATCATTTGCAATTTAAAGCTAACCTGGGGAGTGCAAGAACAATGGCGCTGCCCATAAAATGGTCCCGGCAGGGCCGCAAGCTGAAGGAGGGTGATGTCGAGGTATTTAGCTCTTTGTCCGTCCATAATATCTACTTAATGCAGTTCAATAGCAGTGGATTGTTAGCGGCATTAAGGATTCTGTTAAGTTCTTCTCAAAGCCTAGCTATTCTCCCCCAGCTGTGGAGGGCCTGGAGCTTTCAACTGAGCCTGGAGCAGAACCTTCGGGAAAGCACCTCCGGAAAATGAGTCTTTTCTAGTCTTGAAAAGACCTGCGACTGCAGCGCCCACTTCAGATACATCCGCTTGGTGTTAAGTGGAGATGTTTTCAAATCCCAGCGGGCCCCAAAGCTTCAAATTCAGGAGCCCCACCCCACATTCTATCAAACATATAAAATGCCTCCACAGCTCATGTTCGCTATGCATCTTTGTTGTTCCAAAAACTTTTTCTGAAAAAAAATTAGAACATTTTCATTTCTGCTTTAGTGAGACTAGATGGAACATTTTGTTCCTATGATTTATTTTTCAGTATGTTTAGATATAATCATGTTGTTGGTGCTGTCTTTCTCCTGTGGAGCCACTGGGTGGGTTCAAACCATCAACCTTTCTGTGAGCAGCTGAGTGCTAACAGCATCATGCAAGAGTTCAATTTTAATTGACATCCATCTACCTCTTTTGATATTTAATTAAAACATCTCGTAAGTTCTATCTTAGAGTTTTCTCTTTATCTTTTGAAGCTAATACTACAACTTTTTTTTTTTTTGGGGTAGGAAATAAATCTACAGGGCCTCAAAAAGTGGACTTTGGTCAGATGGATAAGTGACTCCTACATGTAAAAAGTTTCCCCGATCCTGACTCAACATTATTCTGGACTTGCTTGAATCAGCTGGTGAGCCCCAGGGGCAGCCTTTATATCTTCACTTAACACTCCAAGCCTGCCTAATGGGATTTTCCTAGGCCAAATGGCCCTAGGCGGCTGGGTTTACCTCGGCAGGGCCTAGCACCATACATACTTGGCACATTGGTGGATGAGTTGGGGAGGTGCTGCCCCAAACCAAACCCGTTGCTGTCAAGTCAATTCAGACTTCATGGTGACCCTATGTGTTGCAGAATAGGGCGGCCCCACAGGGTTATCTTGGCTGTAATGTTTATAGAAGATCCCCAAGACTTTCTTCCGCAGTGCCACCGCGTGGGTTTGAACCACGAGCTTTTAGGTTAGTAGTGCAAACTGTTTGCGCTACCCAGGGACCTCCACCCCATCCCCCCATCACCCACCAATGATCCTTTGATAGCCAGTTCTAGAAAAGGCCAACCAGGAATCAAGTCTTATCCTGCCTTACATGCCAGTTGCTTCTTGAGCTGACTGCTGTCACAGACACTTCCAGACCCTTTTCTTGCTTATTTTGACAGGAGGGACCGCAGGCCAGGCAGCCCTGGGCAGGCAAATCCATGCACTGACTGCTCTGGCCTGGCCTCTGGGCTTTGAGTCCAGAATAGGCAGAGAGAGGGTGGGGGGTACAGGGGGGAAGGGGCCACACCAGGGTTTCACACAGTTGGCTTGAAGAGGCAAGCACTAAGCTGCCTTTTCAACCACAGTAAACCCCGTCCATCTGGCCACCCTAAAACTCTGTTAGCTTGTTCCCCTTGCCCAGGACTGATTGGGTCTCCTGAAGCAGAAGTAACGACATCAATGGTGTAAACCCCGGCCACTTGAGGGTATTACATTTCATTTCATGCTTGACTTAATCAAAACTGGGGAAATGAAATGTACACCTTTTTGATGTTCTTTTCCCTGCTGTTTAAGGAGAAGAATCTTAACCCATTTGATCCTCACATGCACCCGGTAAATGACCAAATATGCCAAGCTGTCAAAAGCAGAAGGCGGCCGGTTGCCAGGGGGTGCTGGGTCACTGGGAAAGCACTTAATGCAAGCGGACTTAAGTTGGGAGCCCAGAGACTTGGTTGCAAACCTAGTGTTTCCCCAGCCAGGCCGCAGTTAGGAACTTTTTAAAGGAAAATATGGGCTGGGGAAGTAGGGAGGGAGCTGGCCTCTGCTTAAAGAAGTTGGCTTCTACCAGTGTTGGTGGTGTTGATGTCGTTAAGTGCCATCGAGAAGATTTTTGACTCATAACGACCCCATGTGACAGAGCAGAACTGCCTCATAGGGTTTCCTAGGTTGTAATCTTTAAGGGAGCAGATTGTTAGGCCTTTCTCCTACAGAGCCACTAGGTGGGTTCGAGCCACTAGGTGGGTTCAAGCCACCAACCTTTTGGTTAGCAGCCAAGCTCTTAACTACTGCACACCAGGGCTCCTGGCTCCTACTAGTCCTGCCAAATTTCTCTCAGGTATCAGCTCCCCCTGGAACTCTTTCCCATTCTCTCCTGTCCCCAAGTACCGGTTAAGAGGGAGGCTCTGGAGTCACTCTGTGTGTGCTTAGGCAAGTTCCTTAACCTCCCTAGGGGCCTCAGTTAGCTCATCTGTACAATGGGGATGATTATACTTCTGACTCATTGGCTGCTATGAGGATTAAATACCATAATATATATATATAAAGTTCTTAGTGCAATACCTGGTACATAAGAGTCTCAGTGTTATTATTATTACTATATTTCTTACTGGCTCCCTGGGTGGTACAAATGGTTAAGCGTTCAACTACTAACCAAAAGGTTGGCGGTTGGAACTCACCCAGAGGCACCTCGGAAGAAAGACCTGGTGTTCTGCTTCTGAGCGTCACAGCCTTGAAAACCTTGTGGAATGCAGTTCTACTCTGCAACACATGGGGTCGCCATAAGTTGGAGTCAACTTCACGGCAACTGGTTACTATTTCTTACCAATCTATTAGTGCTCTTTATTCTTGTTTGTGTGTCCTTCTCTTCAATGAGATTCTCAGTTCTTTGGAGATGGAACCCATGACTTATCTGATTTTGTATGCCAAGGGCTTAGCACAGTGCCTGGTATACAGTGGATGCTCAGTAAATGCCTGTTAAATACATAAGTGGGTGGACACAGTTTTGTGTGGCAAGAGAGCCCGGGTTCTCTCCTTGTCCCAGCTTGGCCCACTTATGTGCAAGTTGTTTACTCTCTCTGGACCTCTCCCCACCCCAGGCAGCAGCAAAATGCTGAACTATGACATTGAAGCGGAGAAAGATGCTAAGATGGGTTCATTGGGCAGTTCAAGTTGGGGGTTAGGAGGGTGCAGGCCCAGGACTTCGTGCAAATGTCAGGTCTTATTCTGAGGGCCCCCAGTTCTGATTTCTGTCTGCCCTGCAGGCCTGGGAAGAGGCATTGGGCTGCCCTGTCAAGAGGTCATGGAATGGCGGGAGAAGATGGGACTGCCGGGCTTGGAGTCCTTAGCTCAGAGTTGGTTGAAATGGATATGATTTTCCATTCAGTTGAGTGATTTTCAATAGGCTTGCATATTGAAACTCCAACAGGGGGCACTGGTTAAAAATGCCCACACATCAGCCCTAAGCCCTCCTCGGTATGGAGGAGCTCCAGCTCCCTGGAGATTCCAGGAATGCTTTTTGGATATGTCCCTACCCAAATGGCCTTGCCTGTCACTGACTCACAGTGACTATGGGCAAGTCACATGGACTCCCCAGACCTCAGTGTCTTCACCCTTGAACCATGGAAAGTAACTATCAGCCTCTCCCACTTTGCAGGGTCATGATGAGGGGCACCTGAACAAGCCACCGTGAGGGCCAGTGTTCTGTTTACTTGTGAGGGCTGCTTCTCTGTAAGAGCATACCATTTGAGCCCTAAGCCCAAAGTTTAACTAAGGATATCTTGGCGATAGGTTTGCTTGAAAGGGCACAAAACTGGAAACAGTCGAAATAAATTGTGATTCCTCCTTGCAATGGAACATAATGACCCATTGGAACCATCAAAATGGAAGAGGGATCTATAGTAACTGACATGGAAAGATGTCTGTGATAGGACCTTAGGCTACAAAGAAGTTGCAAAATGAAACACAGAGGGTGACGCTGTTGTTACAAAGTGTGTGTATGGGTGTGCACATGCACACGTGTGCGTGTATGAGTGCATGTGTGTTCACATGCTTGACATAGTATTTGAAAACACAGGCTCTGAAAGCGGACTGAGTTCTGATCTGGACTCTGTAACCTAATAGCATAATGCCTTGGGCAACTTGCTTGACTTCACTCTTGCCTCTGCTTTCTTATCAGATACCTACTAACCTTATCTGATACCTACTAACTTCATATTAAATGAGGCTATACAGTAGTAAACCCTGGTGGCATAGTGGCTGGTTAAGTGCTGTGGCTGCTAACCAGAAAGTTGGCAGTTTGAATCCACCAGGCTCTCCTTGGAGATTCTATGGGGCAGTTCTACTCTGTCCTATAGGGTCACTATGAGTTGGAATCGACTCAACGGCAACAGGTTTGGTTTTTTTCTTTTTGGTTCATACAGTAGTAATAATAATAGCTTGCACTTATTAAGACCTTCTTATGTGCCAGGCATTGCGCTAAGCACTTTACATGAATTATGGCCTTTAATTTTCACGACCACCAATGAAGTCAGAACTAGAATCATTAAATGAGTCAAAACGGCATACTGTTCTTTGCACAGGCCTGTATTAGACACCCAATAAAATGTGAGCTCTTATTTGTTGCCCATGGAAGCATTAAAGGAAAAAAAAAAAAAAACAGTCAGAATATGTACCCAAATGATAAACAGTCACCTTTAATTTCTGCATTATCTAATTATAAAACACACAAGCGAAAGAGGTGTTTTGTTGTTGTTTGTTTGTTTTTTAAGGAAGAGAAACAGCATAAGGATGGGAAGAGCTATAAGCTCGTAGCATGGAGAGATGACCAAGATCTATTGAGGATGTGAAAAAGGGGACTTAACAGTCTTCATGATGGGCAATCACTTTGCCAATAAAAATGACATGTTGGTATGTGAGCAGAGAAAACTCTGCTGACCAATAACTCAAGCTCCTCATGGTGCTCGCCCCTGTAGCCTGATGGGGACTAGGGTGGGGCAAGCTAGGTGCCTAGGGTGTAAAATCTACATTTCTGCAACCTCCTTACATGTGGCACTCCACATGCCTTTCCTGGTCCCGGCCTGGCCAGGAGGGTGGATTCTACACACTGTCATTTACCCAGCTCTGCATTCCGTATGGTTTCACTATATTGACAACGAACTCACGTTTCTTTAATGGAGTGGGTTATCAATAAAGACGCAAAGCTGTAATAATATTGCTGATACTAATAGTTGTCGCTATTGTCATTTATCTCTCTGGACCCTGGGCATGGAGTTGCCAGCCTCCACCCAGGCCTAGCCCGTGGTGCTCATTAATGGGCTCTGTGAAATGGCACTTGCAGCCAGCCCTTTCTGAGTCCTTGCTGGGTGCCGGGCCCTGTGCTGTCACAGAGATTATTTCAGCTAATCCTCCTAACAGGCCTTCTATGGAGGGTTTGTTATTATCCCCTTTTCAAGATGAGGAGAAATGAAGTTCAGAGACCTCAAGAGACTTGCTCGGGGTTACACAGCTAATAAGAGGTACAGGTGGGATTTGAGCCCTGGTTGTCTGCCTCTGGAGCCCTGATGGTGCAGTGATTTAGAGCTGCCTCTGCTCACCAAAAGGTCAGCAGTTCGAATTACCAGTTGCTCCTTAGAAATCCTGTGGGGCAGTTCTACTCTGTCCCATAGGATCGCTACAAGTTGGAACTGACTCGACGACAGCAGGTTTGGTTGTTTTTTGACTTAGTCCATCTCTAGAACTTGCCCTCTTAACAGACACCCCGTACTGCTCTGCTCAGCCCATATTCATTCAGCCAGATAATCTCATCTTCGACTATCCTGCTTCAGGGTCTCCTGGTATTTAAAGAAAAAAAAAAAAAGTTGTATGTAATAGGCCAGACTTGCTTGTGTAAAACCAATTCCATCGCCTTTGAGTGGATTCCGACTCATGGCAAGCCCATGTGACTCGGTGTGAAGAGGAACACAAATATTTCACCCAGAAAATCCCAGTCTCTGCTCCACCCCTGGGCCGCCCCAAAGGTTTTCTTTCTCCCTTTTGTGAAGAGCCCTCATTTATGACTTGATGAAAACATTAGTGATTGATAATCAAATGCTGATATGAGGCGAGGCACAATGCCTTATTTGTTAAATATAAATTAACATGAACACGGATCCTCTGTGCCAGAAAGGCAAAGGGTTTTGACACCTTTTCAGCAACACAGGCTGAGCCCCAGGGAAGAAAGCCTGGAGCCCCTGAAGGGTCTCAGTCCAGGACGGTGACAGAGCGACAGCTCTTGTATGACAAGATACATAGTTTCTTTTCAGCAACAGGCAGATTATCGGTTACTATAGTTTCCCTAATGCTCAAATACAGCTCAGGCCTAAGCTCAACAGAATAGGTTAAAAGGTGCCGAAGTTTGGCCCGGGAAACCACATGTTGAGAATCAGATACCAAACAAAGCAAAAAGCACATCTCTGTGGTCTTTGATGTCTTTTCTGAGGGATGTAGAAGGAGAAAAATACAACTGGTGCTAGGGCCGGGGGGTTTGATGGGCCCCCGTGACAATGCCGGGCCGAGTGAGAGCTGAGGACAATGGCAGAGACAACGTCCCCAATCCCAGGCGTCCCTGGGCGCGCGGCTCACAAACACACTGCTGGAACCTGCGTTTGAGACCCAGTTTCTTAGAAAGTTTCTGCCCGCCTCCCCAGCCCAGCTCAACCTCCCGCCTCCCCAACAGGGTCCTTTTACAAGCTCCCCCCTGAGAGACTGGGCTTTTTCTCCAAAACACCCTTGCTGTCCCCAGCCACACCCCCCTGGCAGTCTTAGCACAATTTTTCTGCCTGCTTTGGATTTTCCTAGATCTGCATAAACGTTTTTTTTTTTTTTTTTTTTCTCAACCTCTAAATAGGAGCTAAGCTTTCTCCCTCAAGTAATTCATTTTCGCTCTAAAATCCTGCCTCATGCGTCCCTGGGTGGTGACGGTGTGACGTTTTTCATAAACGGGATTAAATTAACCACTGTTTACCCTGGCCAGGCGGGTTTCTCCTCTTCTCCCGAAATCTGTTTATTTCATTTTGCTTTTTATTTAAATTTAGGGAGCAAGATAAATGTGTTTTTGCATTTGGAGACCTCCATCCATCACCAGCCGGCTGCATCTGGGAAAATAAGTGTGTTGGGGAGATTATGAAAGAGAGAGAGAGAGAGCATGTGTGTCTCAAGCTCATGGTGTTCTGAATATTTTTTGGTGGTTGTTGCAGTATTGTGCTTCGAGTTGTCATTAGTTCTTTATAATGTTTCATGAAAAATATCTAATTGTAACAACTGTATTCCTTGAGTGAACATATTCCTTGAATTGAAGCGCTCACAATGGCTATGGGATAACTGTCCTTGAATTTGAGCCTTTTGTGGGCTGGCAATAGGCTTACAATGTGCGGAATTAGCAGGCATATTAATGGCAGATGCGATAGCTGTTGCTATTCTTCTGCCTCAAATCTCCTTATGCAAATACCCCATGAATCCAGTTCAAAGCGTTGCCTGCAAAATGAGCTGAGCCTCCCTCTCAGAAGGGACCCCGAGAGAAAGTGACATGAGAAAAGTTTAGACACTTGTTTTTATAACTGAACATGATCTTGTTATCATAATCTGATACTGGTCACTTGCATGGCCGGCTTGTAGGATTTTAAACCCTTAACAGAGAGAGATAATCTCCGCCTTTGTGGGAATGTGGACAGAAGCCTGGAGCGCAGGAAAGCCGGCAGAGAGAAGCACAGTTCGTGCCTTCTCAAACAAAACTTCTCATGATAAAGGCTTTTATCCTCTGATAATCACCGGCTGGGTTTCAGTGGTGTTGGTAAGGTTGGCCGAGGGCAGGAAAGGCGAAGTTTTGAAAAATGAAAATCACGGATTCTCAAGGCTAACCCCACCCCCCAGCAGCTGGAGACAGCTCCCAGGGTCCGTCCCCATAACAGCAGTTGTAGAATTTCAAAGACGCCATAGAAAACTGAGTCACTATAACCTCCACCATAGCCCCAGGAAAGGTGATAACGTTAGGCTAGCTAACGTTTCTGGTGTACCCAAAATGTGCCAGGTATTTTTATTCCATTCTTAGCCCTGTACACCTAACAACTCGTTCAGTCTCGACAAATAGCCTGTGAAATTTACCAGCTGCTGCCAAGTCTATTCCAACTCACGGCGACCCCATGTGTGTCACAGTAGAACTGCACTCCATAGGGTTTTCAGGGGCTGATTTTTTGGACATCGATCACCAGGCCTGTCTTCCAAAGCCCTTGAGTGGACTTGAACCGCCAACCTTTCAGTTAGCACTCAAGTATTTGCACTACCCAGGGACTAATAGCTACTATTATTATTTCCATTTTACAGAAGGGAAAAAATGGGGTTAAGTAGCTTGCTCAGGCACTAAGAGGTTACTAAACCCCCTCAATTTTCTATGCGGTCTTTGAAGTTCTACAACTGCTGTTAAGGGGATGGACCTTGAGGAAAAACCTACTGCAGATACATCAGCTAATTCCAGTGGGAAGTGGAAATTCCCTGATAAGATTTGCTTACCCTTTTCCCTTTGAGCTGGGTGGCCAAATATTAGGGCATTTGGCTAGTTGGCCCCTATACAGGACTCTTTCCTCCTCGACACAGTAACATCATCAATTTGTGTTTTACAAACATACTTTGAAAGAGAATAAAAAAAGCCTTGCTGCCCTCGAGTCTATTCCCACTCATAGGGATACCATAGGACAGAGTAGAACTGCCTCAGAGTCTCCAGTCCTGGTGGATTCTGCCCTTTGGTTAGCAGCTGTAGCTCTTAACCACTACACCACCAGGATTTTCTGGTAAATAGAGGTGTAATATACACCTAGCAAGGAGCCCTGGTGGTGCAACGGTCAAGTGCTCAGCTGTTAACCCTTTCCTGACCCAATTATTTTTCCCTCTAAATTTTTTATTGATCCCATGTGTTTTCAGTAATGGAGGGCATGCTGAATCATTGAATGTGTCTGGATTTTGGGGAGGTAATATGGGTTTTGTTTTATGCCTCATCTCATAAATCATACCCTTGGAGTCCAGAGGTACATATGTGTACCAAATAAAAGTTTCCAAAATTCATGTTTTTCCTACCAAAAATTCAAGGGTTCATCACTCCCACCTCACGTATGGTGGTGTAAAACAGTAATTTGTGACACGTGTTTTTTTCTGTTTCAGTGTTAACACAGGGCACTGCCTGCAGGCAGCACGTGTTGTCATTGCGACAGTAACTTCCCAGCAAACTCCAGAGGTACAAAAAGTATGTGGTAGCTATATGTATCACTGATCTTGAAAAGGTTTTAACTGAAAGATTGGCAGTTCAAACCCACTCAGTAGCTCTGCAGGAGAGAAAGACCTGGCAATCTGCTTCTCTAAAGATTACAGCCTCGGAAGCCCCGTGGGGCATTTCTACTCTGTCACATTGGGTCGCTATGAATTGGAATCCATTCGGCGGCTAAGGTTTTTTTAAATCTTTACAAGAGCGGATCGCCAGGTCTATTCTTCGCTGAGCCATTGGGTGGGTTTAAACTGCTGGCCTTTCAGTGAGCAGCCAAGTGCTTAAACATTGCGCCACCAAGGCTCCTTTTAAACTCACAGTAAGTGGGATGAATAAAGGCTGTAAGTAGCCTCTCACTTGTTCAGGCCAGTTTTTGCTGCCAAATAAGGTTAAATTAGGGCAGGTTTTACCACAGATAATTTACAATCAACTCGCAGTGTCCAGAGCCATTTGGATTTGGGGGTTTTCGATGCAGGCTTCTGGTTCACCTTAGGCCCAGCTGGCCTAGCTCACCTTTGTGGCTTGGCCCGGAAGGCCTCTGTACTTTTCACTTCTGTGTTAGCAGGTGAAGTCTTGTGCGTGATGGGTCAGGGAAAGAAGGGTTTCTAGGCAGTGGAAACAGCGTGTACACTGGCTTGGGGGCAGGAAAGTAATGGGTCTATTTCAGGGAGATATTTGCTGAACAAAGTTTAATGAAACAGAATTAAAAAAAAAAAAAATGGTGTCTTAGTTACGTAGTGCTTTAAAAAAGAGAAATTTATTTTCTCACAGTCTAGTAAGTAGAAGTCCAAATTCAGGGCCTCAGCTCCAGGGGAAGGCTTCTTCTCTCTGTCACCTCTGGAGGAAGGTCCTTGTCATCAATCTTCCCCTGGACTAGGAGCTTCCCCTCACAGAAACTCCAGGACCAAAAGACTTGCTCTGCTCCCAGCACTGCTTTCTTGCTCACTTCCCTTTCCTTTTATCTCTTGAAAGATAAAAGGTGCTGCAGGCCACACCCCAGGGAAACTCCCATTACATTGGATCAGGGATGTGACCTTAGTAAGGGTGCTACAGTCCCACCCTAATCCTCTTTAACATAAAATTACAATCACAAAATGGAGGACAACCGCATGATACTGGGAATCATGGCCTAATCAAGTTGACACATTTGGGGGGACACGATTCAATCCATGACAGTTGGGGAAGGGCAACACTGGAAAATCTTTCAGAGTGAAAAGTGCAGATCACCATCCTTTGGTCCTGCCTGTCATTTCAGGCTGTGGGTTATAGCACAGCAATTCTAGATGATTCTGTAGAGCTCAGGCGCCAGGTCTTGAGTTTAGCAGCAAGGAGGACATGGGTTGCACTGCTGTTGACATGATCCTCCAAGAGCTGCAACCCAGGGCTCTCTTTGCTCTGCCACACGAATTGGGACAGGTGAGGATACTCAAAGGTGATCAGAATGATCCTAACCAGCCCAGTCACAGGGGTCTGCATACGTAATGAAAAACTCGCTGTTGATCATTTCATCTGGGGCCAAAATGAGAAACAAAACAGCCACCCTTGTTTTTCTAGAAACCAATGTTAACACGCATTTACTGTTTAAGCAGAACGTTTCAAAATACTAACCAGGTCACATCCCTCCCATGCTCAATGGCTTCACGGTAGTGAACAAAATAGACAAAGATCCCTGCCTTCAGGGAGCTTTAGATTATAGCGGGGAGGGCTGGCTGGCTATCATTACTCCCATAATACCTACCAGCTCATCAAATCAGAGATACTGAGGGCAACAAATCCAACCATTACAGAAAAAACAAAAAAACCCAGGTGCCATTGAATTGACCCCGACTCTTGGTGACTCCTTGCGTGTCAGAGTAGAACTGTGCTCCACAGAATTTCCAATGGCTGATTTTTCAAAAGTAGATCAACAGGTCTTTCTTCTGAATAGATTCAAATCTCCAACCATTCAGCTGGCAGCCAAGAATGTTAATGGTTTGTACCACTCAGGTGCTCCAGATCCAACATCCAAACCCAAAACCATTGCCATCGAGCTGATTCTGACTCATAGCGACCCTATAGAACAGAGTAGAAATGCCCCATAGGGTTTCCAGGGAGCAGCTGGTGGATTCGAACTACTGACCTTTTGGTTAGCAGCCAAATGCTTAACCATTGCGCCACCAGGGATCCAGATCCACCATTAGTGCCCTTTAAAGAGAGAGAAAATGAGGCATGGTTAATAGAAGAATTTGCATTGGTCCTTTATCTTAATCTGGCCACATTTAATTACTTTTTAGGTGCAAATTGAATGGTATGAACTGGTGTCTTCAATTTGAACACATTTGAAGATTCCCCTGAAGAAAGACAATGCATCTTGTTTGGTTAGTTTGGCTGTTTTTTATCCTCGACCGTCGATGTGGAAAGGACCTTAGAAGATGGCTGTGGTTTAGATCTTCATCTTTCTGCAAGTACATTTCATACTTTAGGGGGGTCTCAACTTTCCCTGGAGTTTTTCCTTGAGGGTAATTGGAAACCGTGGTTAACGTAGCATGGCTTTTCAAATTGAGTTGAAAAGTTCATCAAAATGTCATTAATCTGCTTTACATAGCCTCTCTTGATTAAGTCAAACTTGTGTCTGACTGATTAGTTATGAAGGAAGCAGAGCTCTGGATGGGGCTGTGTTGGCATCTGTGGCCCGACATTAGGTTGGAGACAGGAATGAGGCTTACTCAAATGCCATCACCGCCCACTCCCAGCAAAGGAGACTCTGCGCTCCACACGGGCGACTTCTAACCAATCAACAATTTTTTATTGTTAGTCAGCTGAACATCTGCTGTGTGTAAGGCATTATGGAAGATACAATTATGTGTGTGGCGTGTGTATGTTTGCTTTGTTAGTTGCTCTCAAATCGACTCTGTCTCATGGTGACCTTATGTGTAATAGAACAAAACACTGTCCGGTCCTGTGCCATCTTCATGATCATTACTATGTTGTGGTTATTGTGTCTATCCATCTCATTGAGGGTTTCCCTCTTTTTTGCTAATCCTCTACCTTACCAACCATGATGTCCTTTTCTAGTGATTGGTCTTTCCCGATGACATGCCTAAAGTAAGTAAGCCAAAGTCTCGCCATCCTTATTTCTAAGGAGCATTCTGGTTATATTTCTTCTAAGACTTATTTGTTCGTTCTATTGGCAGTCTATGAGTTCACAGTACATTCTCTATATATAACCAAACCCATTGCTGTTGAGTTGACTCCGACTCATAGCAACCCTGTAGGACAGAGTAGAACTGCCCGTAGAGTTTCTAAGGAGCGCTTGGTGGATTGAACTGCCGACATTCATATATATACACTTGGGTGAATATTTAGAAGAAATGCTTGCATATTTCAAGCTAGAACTAACCTAAATTTGATTTTACTCAGAGAGGATGTCCCCGGATGGCACAAGAGGTTTGTACTTCACTACTCACCTAAAGGTTGACAATTCAAACCCACCCAGTGAAAGGCCTGGTGATCTGCTTCCATAAAGATTATAGCCAAAAACTCCTATGGAGAAGTTCTGCTCTACAACATATGTGATTGACGTGAGTCTAAATCAACTCAAAGGCAATGGGTTTTTTTCTTTGTAAAGAGGCACTGAGGGTAGACACTTGGTTTGCCTTTTGAGCTCTGTTCTCCATTGGGGTTGGCAAACAAATGAACCCAGAGCTTTGCTCTCTATGTCTATGATAATAATAATGACAAGAATAACGATGATGACAACAATCATATTTCTATATGCCCAGCACTCGTTTTTTACAACAGTTTGTGAAAGGGCTCATTAGCCTCTTTCCTCTGATAAAGAAACAGTCTCTCTAAGAGATTCGTTCACTTGCGCAAGGTCTTAGAGTAAGATTTGAACCTGTGTCTTTGTGAAACAAGAGTGTCCTGGCGCCTAGTTGCCATGCGTGAGATCTCCCCATCCACCAAATCATTTTCCTGTGAACAGAGAAGACATTTCTCAGCCTAGTAGCCTAGAGGGCCATAGGCAGCCTCACTCTGTGTGATATCATTTTTAGTGACTTCGGCATGAGTCACAAGACCAGTGACAACTTAAGAGGACACACTGCTGGAAGGCTCAGGGCAGAGTGGGATCGTAGCATCAGTTCTGACTAAACAAATCTCCAGGAATAAGCCAGTGGATCTGAGAACAGGCTAGAACTGTGGTTGAGGCCTCTCTGATCCAGCCACATACCTTGCTACGTGCACACACCTCTGGAGGCTCTGAGAAGGAGGGAGGGGCAGTGCTCCGCAGTGGTTGCTGCCCTAGCCCTGGCCTTGTGTGACTGTGATTTCCCCTGTTTGTCATGGTTGCAGAAATATGGCAGGGTGGAGTGCCTGGAACTTCTGCCAGCAGGCTCAACAAATGTCCTTAGACAGTATTTATGTGGGTCAAGTTTTCCTCAGAGAGAGAGCGAGAGAACCCGTATTTCTGGAGCTTCAGAAGCTTTAGAGGCTCCTGACACTGCTCTGGGAAAGCTGCCACCCAGTGCCTTGGGCCCAGCCAGGCCCTGTTTTATGAGTTTCTAGGTCCCCTAAAGACATCTTTATTAATGTCCGACTCCAGAGTGTGGCTTCTTAGGGTCAAACTTCCCATATCTCTCTGACAGTTTCTGTAGGGGAAGAGGGACACCCAGGCACACAGATACCTGGGTTTGGTTTGATTTTGTCATGGTTTGGGTTTTTCTTCTTTTTTTCCCCCTATATTTTAAGTATGATGTCAGCTTTTATTGTAAAGTGAAATATACCAGCCAAACGCATCAGTACCTGGCTCCACAGGAAAAAAACCGCAAACCTACTGCCATCAAGTCAATTCTAACTCACAGCGACCCTATTGGACAGAGTAGAACTGCCCCCATGGGGTTTCCAAAGCTGTAAATCTTTCAGAAGGAGGCTGCCACGTCTTTCTCCGCCGGAGCAGCTGGCGGGGCCTGAACTGCAGATCTTTTGGTTAACAGCCAAGCGCTTAAACCACTGCACCACCAGGCTCCTTCATGGCTTCATCCCCAAAACCCATTGCCACTGAGTTGATTCCAATTCATAGCGACCATAAAGAACTGAGCATAACTGCCTCGTAAGATTTCCAAGGAGCAGATGGTGGATTCAAACTGCCGACCTTTTGGTTAGCAGCCGAGCTCTTAACCATTGCATCACCAGGGCTCCAGTGAACAAATTCGACAATGGTCCCTGCCTTCAGGGGGAGAACAGGCACAGAAACGGTCACACTTGGGAGGAGGGACTCCGTGAGGATTCACCTATAAGCAACGGGATGCCAAGAAATGCCCTGGGGCCACCAGAGGCTTAAAGAGACAAGGAAAGCTCTGCCCTTGGAGCCCATGGAGAGACAGTGTGGCCCTAATGACACCCTGAATTTAGACTTCCAGCCTCCAGAACTGTGAGAAAATGAATTTCTGTTCTTTAAAGCTACCTATTTTTTTACCTTGTGGTGTTTAGTTATGGCAGGCCTGGGAAACCAGGACCCATCAGTATCCACACTCTTGCGCGCATATTACAGCTCCACGTTCATACCTCCAAGCCAACCCTTGATATATAAAGAGTTTGAAACTTTGAATATAAGGAGCTTTGAATGCCCCTGTTCTCCCCATCAATGATCATTGTGTCTGTATGCACTCAAGAGTCTAACTGGAGACACAAAGTTGATCAGTGCCTGGGGGAACCACAGAATGACTAGGCAGTAGGCATATTGATTATCATGTGTACGATGCGTTGGTTTGATTTTCTAAAATGAATTTTCTCGTTGAAGCTGAGTGATGGTGGTATGTGGGTTCATCTTACTATTTTCTCTTCTTCTGAGTATATTAGGAAATCCTGGTGGCGTAGTGGTTAAGTGCTACGGCTGCTAACCAAAGGGTCGGTGGTTCGAATCCACCAGGCACTCCTTGGAAACCCTATGGGGCAGTTCTACTCTGTCCTATAGTTTTGCTATGAGTCGGAATCGACTCGACGGCACTGGGTTTGGTTTTTTCGGTCTGTGTATGTTAGAATTTTTCCCATAATAAAGACGTAAAACTAAATGAGTAAAAACTGCATGCTCATTATACTCAGAAAAAGTAATTCATTGTCGGGTTTACTAGCACGTTTTGGGCTGGGTATTGGTTGGCCAGAACCAAGAGCTGAGAATGCCTGCTCCCCTTTGCCCATTGAGGAGCTGACGACGCACACGCTGGTAGCAGTCTGCCACTGAAGTTTGGGCTGGAAGTCATCACAGCTCTGTGCCAAGCCACTGGTGGCTCCTGCTTCATTAGAGTAACAGGGGAAGCCCCTAATTTAGCCAGATTTAATTTTCAACTTTTATAATTCATTTACAGTTTGATCAAGGAGTTAATTTATGACAAGGGCAAGGGGTGCCTGCTAGCTCATCCGGTGGGCAAAGGCATTATAACTTAATTTCTGGTTAAGGCAGTTGTTATAATTGAGTGCAAAAAGGTGGTTTCTCATCTGGATTTTGGAGTCTCCAAGGTGAGTGGAGTGAGATCTGAGTGTTCCTGGTTCTCGTTTTCAGGGGCTGGGAGCCTGGGTATCTGTTCACATGGCAGCAGAACATTAGAGGAGGGCACATTTGACCAAACGCCATCCATCAAAGGCTTGTCAAGGGAGTAGGAAAGCCCATTACGACAGCCCTGCATCCAGGCCGTCCTGGGCTTCTCCCATGGCCCCCGGAGGGAGGGAATGTATTCTGGAGTGGGACAGGAAAATGCAGCTGGCATATGTGCCCAAGGATATATAGGACTCCATGGCTCCTTTATCGAGATGTAACTCTGGAAGGAGCCCTGGTGGCACGGGGGTTAAAGCGCTCAGCTGCAAATCCAAAGGTCTGCGGTTCAAACCCACCAGCGGCTCTGTGGGAGAAAAGACTTGTGATCTGCTCCTGTAAAGATCAGAACTTGGGAAACCCTACATGGCAGTTCTACTCTGTTACATTGGGTCCCTATGAGACAGAATGCACTGAACAGCACCCAACAACAGCAATATCTCTGGAAAAAGTTCAGAGGTGCTCCAGACAGGGGTAGGAAGAGCAAAGACTTTGAGTTTGGCTGTTCAGTAGCTCAGGACATAGCAGGTATGTGTCTGTGCGTGCGTGTGCACACGTGTATATATCTCAGTGTGTGTGAATGTGGGGAAGTGTGTATATCTCTGAGAACCTATGCAGGTGTGTGTGATGTGTGTAAGTGTATCTACCTGTGAGTGTGTGTCTCTGTGTTCGTGAATGGGGGAATTTAAACATGTCTGTGAATATGAATGTGTTCATTTGCTTGTGTGCATACTTGTGAATGTGTGTCTGCGTGTGAATGTGGAGGAGTGCATGTATATCTATCTGTACATGTATGTGTGTGTGTGAGTGTGGTGAATGTGTGTGTGCCTCTGTGTGCCTGTGCATGCGTGTGTTTATGAGCTTGCCACCACAGCTGCGCACAGCACTCCAGGACCCACATGATGGCGGCACTCTGAAGATGGTATTGAGGTTCCTCATGACAGGCTCTTACCCTCTTTCTGATCTTCTAGATCATTCATTCATTCATTCACCATGGTTTCCGGAGAACTTTGTAAATATGGGATCCTGGGGTGGGCCCTAGGGATCCAGGGGCAAACAAGATACCACTCTCTGCAGTGAAGCTTCCGTCCAGGTCCCAAAGCCAGTCATTCCTGTGCCAGCCTGACAGGGGTCCACTGCTGCCCTGGGCATCGGCGCCAGACCCAAGGAGCTTGGATGACCAAGGAAAAGCACGCTCCAGCACCCACCTGGTGCTGCTACCCTTCTCTCTCTATGTCCACCCCTGGGTGCCCATGGCTGTCACACTTCTCTGTTTCTTTGGGCCAGCTACCTCATGAGCATTCCTGGTAATGTGTAATAGCATATCTGACCAACATGTCGTAGCAGGAAGGGCTTATTGCTATTATCATCATCACACCAAACACACACCTTCTGGGAAGCACTTGTTCTGGGCCAGGCACCACACCCAGGGCTGGACAAAGCATTGTCTCACTTGTTGTTGGTGTTGTTGGGTGCCATCGAGTCAATTCCAACTCATAGTGACCCTATGTGACAGAGTACAACTACCCCATAGGGTTTTCTTGAGCTTCAACTTTTAGCCTGGAGAGGTGCAATGATTTGAAGCAGATTGCCTGGTCTTTCTCCTGCCGGGTGGCTTCAGAGTGCCAATCTTTATTAGGAGCTGAGCACTTAACCAGCCACCAGCAGTCTTTATTAATCTCCAAACAATCTCATAAGCCAGGAATTATTATCCCGATTTTGTTTTTGTTAGTTGCCCTCTGCCGGTTCCAACTCATGGCGACCCCATGTGTGCAGAGTAGAACTGCTCTATAGGAATTTCAAGGCCTTTTAGAAGGAGATCTTCAAGCTTCCCTTTCGAGCAGCCAGCTGAGGGTAAATCTGGGAGGCCTCGGGCTATGGACTCACATTAAATCACCAGGACCCCATGCAGCGGTGTGAGCCCCTGGAGTCAAGCAGTCCTGAGTTCAAGTCCTGACCACTTGTTAGCTGTGTGCTCTTGGGCAAATCACTGCAACCCTCTGGGCTAAAAGTTGAAGCTCAAGGCCTCCCAAATTCACCCTTAGCTGGACTTCCCATGTTCATTCCTGAGGTTCTGCCTGAGACCAGCTGAGTTCCACCCACAGAGGGGAGCAATCCTGCTGTTTTCCCAGCATGCTTCCTGCCCTGGGCCAGGCCTTAGGCTAATGGCTCATAGGGTGTCTCTGGGCAGACTAGAAAAAGGCGCCCTGTCAGGGCGGCCGCAGACCTGAGGGCACAGGGTTTGTGAGTGGTGTGCAGGTAGGTCTCCAACCCCTCCCAGTGCTCGTGGGCACCCTTATGCAGGGCATAGCCTCGCACCCTATATGTGCCAGTCATGCCCTGGCTTTTGCTCACAAGGCGTCCTAGTCTTGGCAGACCTTTTATTCTGACTCTTATACCACCTGTCCAAACCACACACATATCCCCCAAGGCCCAGCTCAAATGCAGTTTCCCCCAGGATGTCTCTTTTTGACTTCACATTGTCCTGTCACCCTCAGAATCGTTGACCCGGCTCCTTGCTCTGTTTACACAGCTCTCACATCACTGACAATGTTCACTTCGGTGTCAGAGCTATTTGAAAGCAAACCTCAGCTTCCCCGCCAGAGTGTACTGACATGGGTTCATCTTTGTATCTACCTCAATCGATTAGTATCGTCACTATGGTTATTAGCTTATTAATAATTCTACTTGAAAGCTTCTTTTGAATTTGGAGCTGCGCTTAGTGCTTTATTTTATTCCCATTTAACTCACATGGCAACCCTGTAAGTGTGTATTATTGTTACCCCGTGGTACAGATGAGGAAACTGAGGCTCAGAGTCCAAATCACTAGCCCAAGATCACACAACTATTGAATGACAGAGCCCAGGCTCAAACAGATGGATCCGTCTGGGCTAAAAGTTTCTGCTTTTAACCACTACTTAACACACTCTCAGGAATTGTTGAGTAGCAACACGTCGTCCGATGATGAGTTTCTACTTTAAAAAAGGACTGAGTACCAGTGTTCGGGGGCACGAAGTGTCTATTGGAGCCCTGGTGGCGCAGTGGTTAAGAACTTAGCTGGTAATCAAAAGGTCAGCAGTTCGAATCCACCAGCTGCTCCTTAGAAACCCTATGGGGCAGTTCTACTCTGTCCTGTTAATGGTGGTGGAATAATTTTGGGAAACGTTAGGGGCAATGGCTCCATGACATGATGAGTGTCCTCAAGGTCACTTAATTACACAAGTAAAAATTGTTGAACTGGCAAACATTTTGTTATATATATTTTTACCACAATAAAAGAAAAAAAAAACTGAGTAGAGAGAACAATGCTTAACCCAAAAGAATGAGTCAACTGGTAGGATTCCAGGCACTGTGGCTAGGGTTAGGGGGAGATTTGGACCAGAGAAGTCTTTCTAGAGCCTTCCAATCAGAGTTCACAGGAAGCTGCGGTGTGGTAGGCTGGCCTGGGTCACACCCTCCGTTCCTGGAGGCCCCTTTTAAAACCAGTGTTGTGACAGAGGGTTACGACACACTCCCTCTGATGTGGGTCTGGGACAGATTTTAGCCATTCGATTGCATTTAATGTCATTGTGGTTTTTATAGCTGTCTGCATTGTCCTCAGCTGCCCCTGGCCCCCACTGTCCCCCATCTCAGGGTAACAGGCACATTAAATACATCTATTGCATGAATCAAAGAGACATTCTTGGATATTCTCATTCCAGCACTGGAGAAATGGAGTTTGGGAGCTTTCCCCCAGGACCATGTGAAGGAGCGTTGCGTTTCCAGAACGCAGAGAGAGGAAGGAAGCTTGGGAGAGAAACGTCCCCTTGTGGGCCGCGCCGTTCTCAGGGCTGGAACTGCACCAGGGTCTGTGGTTCTCCCTTCCCGAGTGCGCTCAGGGTCGGCCACGCACAGCTCAGCAAACGACTGCCACAAGAGAAACTTTGACTAGGCTACGTGGTCCTGTTTTTACTCTGCTCCAGGGTTTCTCAACCTTTGTTAACATTTGAGCCAGATAACCCTTTGTTTTGGGGGGCAGTTCTGTTCATAGTAGGATGTTTAGCAGCCTTCCTTGGCCTCTACCCAACGAGATGCCGGTAGGACCCCCTCTCCCCCAGCGTGACAATGAAAATTGTCTCCAGACATTGCCAAGTATTCAAGTGTGTTTGGGGGATGTGGGGGGCAGGGGACAGGGCAGGGGGAGGAACACTGTAAAACCATCCCCTTGGGAACCATCGCTCTAATCAGAAATCTATAGAGCAGAGTGGTAGCCTCCCAAAGAAGAAAAAGGATCGAAGAATGGCATCTTGGGTGTTGCTTTCCCTGAAAAATCCAGAGTCCTCACACCTGGGAAATGTTTTCCTCCATGAGAACCAGTTCTTGCTCTCGTTATACCAAGATTAGCATGTGAGTTCCTCTCCGGCGGGTGGCAAGAGGGTGTCTGTCATGATGTTATGACGAGGGCAGCTCAGTCAGTTCTGTTCCAACCCCACTTCCTGAACACCTACTGTGTGGCCGGCATCATGCTTTGAGGAACAAGGGTTCCATGTTCATCTTTTGGGTTTGGGGCCTTGGAATAACAAAGGCAGAGCTGCCCATAAGTGGTACATTCTCAAAAAATTAAACGAAGAAAGGACAGAAGAATCGTAATTAAAATAACAATGGTTGAGATGCTGGGGCCCTTATTAGGACCTGAGGGTTTTTGCAGAGCCCTGGTTAAAAGTCGGAGTCGACTCAACGCCAATGGGTTGGGTATGGGGTTGAAAGCTCAGCTGGTAACCAAAAGATCGACAGTTGGAATCCACCAGCTGCTCCTTGGAAACCCTATGGGGAAGTTCTACTCAGTCCTACAGTGTCGCAATGACTTGGAATCGACTTGATGGTAATGTATTTGCTTTCTGGTTTGGAGGGTTTTTTACATGCTCGATACCATTAATGCTTACAAACACCCCAGGAGGAGAGTGTTTTCAAGAAAACTGAGGGCCACTTGGGTTAAGCAACTTGTCACATGGTGAGTAAGTGATGGAGCTTGGCCAAAAATACAGCAGAGTTGGATTCTAGAACCTCAGGGAATTTCTTTCTTCCATTCAGATCCATTAAAGGAATTATACGTGAAAAGCCATATATCTACCACCTAAAAAAAAACCACCTGGATCCTACAATTAATATTTTTCTATGCTTGCTCTATCGCATACCTAACTTCTATCCACCCACCTATTTTATTTATTTTTGTCTTTGTGCATTTCAAAGTAAATTGCAGATATCAGTATGCTTTGCCTGTAAACATATCAGTCTGCATATCATTTATTAGGGTTCGATATTTGTTTACAGTTTCTTTTAAGGTAAAATTTACATCCATGAAATGCATAAATCATAGGCATGCCAGTACACATATTTTGACTAATGCATCTTCTATGTTACCCACACAACCATCAAGATAAAAATCATCACCAGCATAAACTTCCCTCAGGCCCCCTCCCAGTCAATATTTGCCTCCACCCCACAGAGACATCTACCATGCTGGTTTTTCTTGAAGTTCTAGAAAGGAGCCTCACTGGTGCAACAGTTAAGCACTCAGGTGCTAACCAAAAGGTTGCTGGATTAACCAATAAGCAAGACACACACAGGCTTACAGTAAGTAAGGTACACAGGTACTTAATTTTGTTTACTTACTAATCTATAGTGCACAGTTTCATATGTTTCAAGCCCACCCAGCAACTCCATGGGAAAAAGACCTGGTGATCTGCTCCTGTGAAGATTACAGCCTAGAAAACCCTATGGGGCAGTTGTATTCCATTATACAAGGTCACTGTGAGTAGGAGTCTACTTGACAGCACCTAACTAACAACATAACAGAATTTCAAACAAATGGATTCACGTAGTATGTCCTCTGTTGTGTAAGACTTCTTTACTCAGCATAATATTTTGAGATTCATCCATGTTGTTACACGTATCAGTAGTTTGCCCCTTTTTATTGCTGAATTCCATTACATGAATATACATCAGTTTGTTAATTCATTCTTCTCCTTATGGACACCTGAACCTTTTCCAGATTTTGGGCTATTATTTATAAAGCTGCTATGAACATTCTTACACAATTTTTTTGCATACATATGCTTTTATTTCTCTTGGGCAAATACTTAGGATTGTAACTGCTGGGCCATAGGGTAGATGCATGCCTCATTACATAAAATATTGCCACGCCTTTTCCCAAAGTGATTTTCTCATTTTACATGCCCATCAACAATATATGAGAGCTCCATATCCTTGCCAACATTTAGTTTTAACCATTGTGGTGGGTGTGTAGTGGTATTTTGGTTTGGTTTTAATGTACATTTTCTTGATGACTAATGATGTTGGGAAACACTGGTGGTGTAGTTCTTAAGTGCTACGGCTGCTAACTAAAAGGTCTGCAATTTGAATCTACCAGGCTCTCCTTGGAACTCTATGGGGCAGTTCTACTCTGTCCTATAGGGTCGCTGTGAGTCAGAATCGGCTCGACAACAATGGGTTTGGTTTTTTGGTTTTAATAATTTCGAGCACTTTTTTTTTTATTAGGCATTTGTATATCTTCTTTTGTGAAATATCTGTCCAAATCTTTTGCCCTTTAAAAAAAAAATTGGGTTGTCTATTTAATATTGAGTTGGAGGTGTTTGTTGTGTGTTCTTCATACCAGTTCTTCTACAGGTACATATATTTTGGAGCCTGTGGTTTTAACCTTCAGGCAAAGGAGATGAACACCCTTGAGGTATTCAAAGTGTTCATTCTTTTCACTTCCGGTTGATGTGAGTTCGATCCCCCATCCCCCCTCCTCACTCCAATCCATGGATGAGTAGGTCACCAAGTTGCAAAGCGTTCTGCACACTCAGGAATTGATGGAGTGAG
This sequence comes from Loxodonta africana, assembly GCF_030014295.1. NCBI lineage: Eukaryota > Metazoa > Chordata > Mammalia > Proboscidea > Elephantidae > Loxodonta > Loxodonta africana. The sequence goes on from NC_087362.1 coordinate 62,847,950, forward strand.
AGAATAAAGAATCAGGAGAAAGGACAAAGAGGAAGGATGATTGGTGCAAGAACAAAGGTGCATGGATTTCAACTTAGGAAGCTTCTCCTCTTCTGGGTGTAGGTTTTACTTCACTTGAGGTACTACAAACTTTTGTGCTGAGCCCTGTAGAGCTGCGGTAGTCATTTCTGTTGTTCATCAAATATTTCCAGCTCTCCTCCTTCCAGAAATAAGAACCAAAACCAAAATCCATTGCCATCGAGGCAATTCTGACTCATGGCGACCCTACGTGTTACAGAGTGGAACTGCTCCGTAGGGTTTTCTTGGCTGTAGTCTTTACTGAAGCAGCTCACTGGGACTTTATTCCATGAAAGCCACTGGTTGAGTTCAAATCGCCAATCTTTAGGTTAGCAGCCGATTGCAAACCGCTTGGGCTACCCAGGCTCCTCCAGACACTAGAAAGGGCCATATTTCCCTGCCTCCTTTGAAGTTAGGTGTAACCACGTGACTTGCTTTGGCCATTGAAATGTGAGCAGAAGTGACTTCTGGGCTAGTGAAACTCTTGCCTTCCCATAGTCCCTTCCTACTACTGCGGTAACTGTAGTAGCCTGGGTCTCTGATTGCAATGAGCAAAATCTATTCCTGACATGAGTTAGATATGCAGCGTTTGCATGAAATGAACTTCTGTTGAGATTTTGTGGTTGTCCCTGAAGCATAATCTAGCCTCTCCTGATTGATAAAGGATCGCTTTCTCTTCCTACAGGCTCCCCAAGAGGGATAATGGGATTTATGACTAAGTCCTATTTCTTCCTTCATCTTTATGCACATGTCTTCACTTTCTGTGAGATTGATAGGCTGATTCTCTTACAGCAAGAGAATAAATATAACAGTTGGAACTTGATCTTGCCACTAAGAAGAATTTCTTCTTTGCATTTTTTTTTTTTTTTAAGCAGCAGGAAAATGGTTTTGATTTTTAACATATGATAACCAACAAAGTGAATTAGGGCAAATTTTAATTCAAACACTACCAAAATTGAATTCTGTATTGAAATAGGGATGAAAGACTATACAAATCATGGGAACTTACAGCTCCCCATGGGGACCTCAAAGGGTTTGCATTGGCAGGCTAAGCAGAATCTTCCCTGAGGAGGCAGGAGATAGGAAGAGAAGCACAACACCCTGGTTGTTAGAAGAATCTTCTCCTGGACGTACACAAGACCCGGCCCACAGATCAGCCCCGGAAGGATGGAATCAGGCTGTGAGGGCCAGGGCCACGTCCAGCATTTTCTTTTCTCCAACCAAGCCCCATGTTGTTGTTGTTAGGTGCCACAGAGTCATTCCAACTCACAGCGACCCTACATATAAAGGAAGAAAACACTGCCCGGTCCTGCACCATCCTCCTGATCATTGCTATGCTTGAGCCCATTGTTGCAGCCACTATGTCAATCCTTCTCTTTGAGGGTCTTCCTCTTTTTCAATGACCCTCTGCTTTACCAAGCATGATGTCCTTCTCCAGGGACTAGTCCCTCCTGATAACATGTCCCAAGTATGTGAGATGAAGTCTCGCCATCTTTGCTTCCAAGAAACATTCTGGCCGTGCTTCTTCCAAGACAGATTTGGTTGTTCTTCTGGCAGTCCATGGCGTATTCAATATTCTTTGCCAACACCATAATTCAAAGGCATCAATTCTTCTTCAGCCTTCCTTATTCATTGTCTAGCTTTCGCATGCATATGAGGAGATTGAAAATACCATGACTTGGATCAGGCGCACCTTAGTCCTCTAAGTCACGTCTTTCATTTCTAACACTTTAAAGAGGTCTTTCTTGACTGCTGCTTCCATAGGCATAGATTGTGGTTACAAGTAAAATGGAATCCTTGACAACTTCAATCTTTTCTCTGTTTATCAGGATGTTGCTTAGTGGTCCATTTGTGAGGATTTTTTTTTTTTCTTTATGTTGAGGTGTATTCCGCACTGAAGGCTTCATCAGTAAGTGCTTCAAGTCCTCTTCACTTTCACCAAGCAAAGTTGTATCATCTGCATATTGCAGGTTGTTAATGAGTCTTCCTCCAATCCTGATGCCCTGTTCTTCTTCATATAGTCCAGCTTCTTGGATTATTTGCTCCATTAACAGGTTGAATAAGTAAGTAGGTGAAAGAGTATAACCCTGATGCACGCCTTTCCTGACTTTAAACCTCACAGTATCCCCTTGTTCTGTTCAAACAACTGCCTCTTGGTCTATGTACAAGTTCCTCATGAGCACAATTAAGTGTTCTGGAATTCTCATTCTTCACAATGTTATCCATAATTTGTTATGATCCACATAGTCAAATGCCTTAGCATAGTGGACAAAACACAGATAACGTCTTTCTAGCATTCTCTGCTTTCAGCCAGGATCCATCTGACATCAGCAATATAGTCCTTGTTCCATGTCTTCTTCTGAATCTGGCTTGAATTTCTGGCAGCTCCCTGTAGATGCACTGCTGCAACCACTTTTGAATGATCTTCAGCACAATTTTACCTGCATTGCTCGATAATTTCTGTATTCTGTTGGTCACCCTTCTTTGAAATGGGCGTAAATATGGATCTCTTCCAGTTGGTTAAAAAAAAAAAAAAGCAAACCCTTTGTTGTCCAGTGGATTCCAACTCATAGTGACCATGTAGGACAGAGTAGAGCTGCCCCATAGAGTTTTACAAGGAGCGCCTGGTGGATTTGAACTGCTGACCTTTTTGTTAGCAGCCGTAGCCCTTAACCACTACACCACCAGTGTTTCCTCCAGTTGGTTGGCCATGGCTAATATTTGCCAACCAGCCTTTGCCCATTAATGATCAGCAAATTCATAACTTCCAGAGCCGATGTGTTCAGTTTCAAGCTAAACCCTCCCCCAAAAAACCAAACCTATTGCTGGTGAGTCAATTCTGAATCATCACGACCCTATAGCTCATTAAATGTTCCAGATTCTCTAGTGCATCAAAAGGCCCTCTAACGTATAAAAAGTCTAGCACTTAGCTTTGAAAATCAAAGAGTAAATAAAAGTCCAATGGATTCTACACAATTCAACAAATATTTATTGGTCACTTTAGGGAGCCAAATAATCACAGTTCAGATACAAATCTGCCCAAAATAAAGTAAGTGAGGGGCTGGTTAAATCCCAGGGGTGTCAATTATAACAGAGGACCAGTTGACCAGTTCGTTTTCATCAGCAAATGTTCATTCTGACTCACAGATCAGCCTCCTCCTCCATTCCGGAGCCATGGTGGCAGCAAAGCGTCCAAAATCATGGAGCCCTAATGCAAACAGGGCTGTTTTCAATTCTGATGCCAATTCGCACTCTCCCCTAGTCTGGCTCCCTTCAGGGGCTTGGCCTCTGGACCTGCACTCATTTTCGTGGCTACATCAATATCTTTCCTGATGGCCCAGCTTGGATACAATGGATAATGACCTGCTATGGTGATTACCATTCATTTTGCAATTTGATTTCAATCCAGAGAGTAAGGCTTAAGGGTTATGGCCCTACCCAGCTCCCCAGGGCTGGGATCTTAGCTCCCTGTGCTGGGAGCCCCTGGTGAACACACATGGAGCTCATTTAGTGGCCATGCAGCTGGATGGCAGAGAGAACTGCACGAAAGAAACTGGCTTCTCTGCCAGCCTGTGTTTCTAGATTATGTATATAGCTAACTATATTGAGGCAGGAGTCCCTGGGTGGTACAAAGGATTAAGCACTCAGCTACTGCCCAAAAGGTTGGCTGTTAGAACCCACCTGGAGAAGCCTAGGAAGACCGGCCTGGCGATCTGCTTCTGAAAGATCACAGCCTTGAAAACCCTCTGGAGCATGGTTCTACTTTGCACATGTGGGGCCAACATGAGTGGGAACTAACCACATCCAGTCATTACTGGGTGCCCGATCTTGCTGAATGTTCTACCTTTATTGTCTCATTTAATTCTCCCAGCAGGAGCCCTGGTGGTGCAGTGGTTAAAGATCCTGGCTGCTAACTGAAAAGTCAGTGATTCCAACTCACCAGGTACTTCGAGGGAGAAAGATGTGGCAGTCTGCTTCTGGAAAGACTGCATCCTTAGAAACCCTATGGGGCAGTTCTACTCTGTCCAATAGGGTCACTATGAGTCAGAATTGACTCGACGGCAATGGGTTTCGTTTTTTGGTTTTTAATCTTCCCAACAGCCCTATAAGAAAAAATTTTTTTTTCTATAAGGTAGGTGTTATTTGTATCCCCCATTTTACAAATGAGGAAACTGAGGCACAGAGACCTAGAGTCACTGAATTGTTAAGTGGCAGAGTCATGACTTGCTCTCAGGAAGCCTGACTCTAAGATCATCACTAAGCTTTGAGAAAATTCTGCCATAGCCAGGGCCTCTAGGCAATCTGCTTCTGATATTAAGGAAGCCAGGTAAAGGAGGAAAAAAGAAAAAACCTTGTTGTCGTTGTTGTTAGGTGCTATTGAGTTGATTACAACTCACAGCGACCCTGTGCACAACAGAACAAAACACTGCCTGGTCCTGCACCCTCCTTACAATCGTTGTTATGCTTGAGCTCATTGTTGCAGCCACTGTGTCAATCCACCTCATTGAGGGTCTTCCTCTTTTCTTCTGATCCTGTCCTTTGCCTAGCATGATGTCCTTCTCCAGGGACTGATCCCTCCTTACATGTCCAAAGTATGTAAGACACAGTCTCACCATCCTTGCTTCTAAAGAGCATTCTGGTTGTACTTCTTCTAAGATAGATTTGTTCGTTCTTTTGGCAGTCCATGGTATATTCAATATTCTTCGCCAACACCACAATTCAAAGGCGCCAATTCTTCTTTGGTCTTCCTTTTTCATTGTCCAGCTTTCACATGCATATGTGATTGAAAATACCACGGCTTGGGTCAGGCGTACCTTAGACTTCAAGGCGACATCTTTGCTCTTCAACACTTTAAAGAGGCCCTTTGCAGCAGACTTAGCCAATGCAATGCATTGTTTGATTTCTTGAGTGCTGCTTCCATGACTGTTGAATGTGGATCCAAGTAAAATGAAATCCTGGATGTCAAACTTTTCCCCATTTATCATGATGTTGCTCATTGGTCCAGTTGTGAGGATTTTTGTTTTCTTTATGTTGAGGTGCAATCCATACTGAAGGCTGTGGTCTTTGATTTTCATTGGTAAGTGCTTCAAGTCCTTTTCACTTTCAGCAAGCAAACAAAAAACCTAGGTGATTTAAATATTATTATACATTAAATGATCCAAGATGCAGGGGAAATGAAAAGGGAAAACCGTAAAACAGTATTGTAGCATGATAACCAAAAAAGGAAAACTCTCCAGCGTCGAGTCGATTCTGACTCATAGTGACCCTATATATGTAAAAACAGGAGAATCATATGTGTGTGGATACATAAATACAAAGAAAAATGCAGAGGGTTACTGGAAAAGTGTACACAAAACTGCTTTTACCTCTGGGAGGAAAGAAAGGTGGAGAGAACCATGAAGAAGAAATTCTCATATTCTGCTCTAATTGTGGCTTCCTCTGACTCTTATATAATAAGAATGTGTTCATGTATTACTTATATGGTTGTTCAAAACACATCTCTACTAAAACAAGAAAAAACAACAAGTGCTGGTGAGGATGTGGAGAAATCAGAACCCTCAGGCATCGCTGATGGGAATGTAAAATGCTGCAGCTGCTTTGGAAAACAGGCTGGCTATTTCTCAGAATGTTAAACACGTGACCCAGCAATTCCGCTCCTAGGTATATACCCAAGAGGAATGAAAACATAAGTCCATGTAGAAACTTGTACACAAATGTTCACAGTGACATTATCTCTAAGAGCCAAAAAGTGAAAACAACCCAAACGTCCATCAAAAGAATGGATAAACAAAATATGGTATAGCTACAATGGAATAGTATTCAGCCATAAGAAGAAATGAAGTACTAGTATATGCTAAACTTGGATGAACCTGGAAAATATTATGCCAAGTGAAAGAAACCAATCACAAAAGACCACATGATTATATAATTCCATTCAGATGAAATGTCCAGAATACGCAAATCTGTAGAGATAGAAAGTAAACTAGGCGTTGACTAGGGCTAGGGTAGAAACTCTGGTGGCGTGGTGGTTAAGTGCTATAGCTGCTAACCAAAAGGTCAGCAGTTCAAATCCACCAAGTGCTCCTTGGAAACCATATGGAGCAGTTCTACTCTGTCCTATAGGGTCGGTATGAGTCAGAATTGACTTGACGGCAATGGGTTTAGGGCTAGGGTAGGAGACTGCAGAGCGACTGCATAAGGGTCCGAGGTTTATTTTTGAGATGATGAAAATGTTCTAAAATTAGACTGCATGATGATTGCACAACTCTAGAATATACTAGACACCACTGAACTGTAGGCTTCAAATGAATGAATTTTACAGTATGTGAAATTGAGCTCAATAAAAAAAAAAAATTTTTTTTTAAATCCATACAATGTACTTTTTCATTGTTACAGACAATAACATTTTTAAGTATCATTTTTAGATTATAAATGAGATGTGGTTATTATAAAACATTAGATAATATCGAAAAGTGTAATTAAGAAAATAGAAATCACCAGAGATTTTTAAGATATTATAAAATGACATCTGCTTGTAGTAAAAATTTGGAAAATATAGAAAGGTATAAGAGGACAATGAAGGCTTTCTTCCACCTGAGACTCCCAATCTCTCTTTCCAGTAATACTCTGTTTCCTCAGCTTCTTGTGCAGGCTTCTAAAATTGTACATATGCAACCACGCAAAGCATATATGTATAAACCAACACAAACCCATTGCCGTCAAGTCGATTCCAACTCACGGTGATCCTACAGGACAGAGTACAACTGCCCCATAGGGTTTCCAAGGAGCACCTGGTGGATTTGAACCGCCAACCTTTTGGTTAGCAGCCATAGCTCTTAACCACTCCACCACTGGGGTTTCCATATATATATCCATATATATCCACATACATCCATATATCCATACATCTATGGAAACTCTGGTGTCTAAGTGGTTAAGAGCTCAGCTGCTAATCAAAAGTTCAGCAGTTCAAATCCACCAGGTGCTCCTTGGAAACCCTATAGGGCAGTTCTACTCTGTTCTAGAGGGTCATTATGAGTCAGAATCAACTTGATGGCAACGGGTTTATATATATATATATGACAGAATAGAACTGCCCTTTATAGAAAACAAAAGCCCTGCTGTAGCAACTGTTAAGCACTAGGCTGCTACCCAAAAGTTTGGCAATTTGAACTTACCCAGTAGCTCCACGGGAGAAAGACCTGGCAGTCTGTTTCCATAAGGATTACAGCCAAGAAAACCCTATGGGGCAGTTGAACTCTGTCACACAGTGTCACTGTGAGTGGAATTGACTCAATGGCACCCAACAACAACAACCATCTTTACAGGAGCAGATCACCAGGTCTTTTTCCCATGGAGTTATTAGATGGGTTTGAACCGCCAACTTTTTGGTTAGCAGCTGAGCACTTACCCATCGCGCCACCAAAAAAAAAAAAAAAAACCCAAACCAAACCCATTGCTGTTGAGTGGATTTTGACTCATAGCAACCCTACAGGACAGAGTAGAACTGCACCATAGGCTTTCCAAGGAGCACCTGGTGGATTCGAGCTGCCGACCTTTTGGTTAGCAGCGTAGCACTTAACGACTACGCCACCAGGGTTTCCACTGCACCACTAAAAAAAAAAAAAAAAAAAAATAGGGCTCCTTAAATGTATTTATATGCGTATATAATTGTGTATATGTGTGTGTGTTGTTTTTTAGATAATTGGGGCCCATTACACATATTATTATGACTTTTGCCTTTTAAAAGTGAACAATTTCTCTTGGGTACCTTTACCACATCAACACCCACGAATCTAGTTTTTCTTTTTAATAGCCATATTACATTCAACAATTTATCTGAACTACGTAAAGAATGCTCTCTAGGACATATTTAACTAATATGTATGTCTGTCTATGTCTGCGTGTGTGTGTGAGTGTGCAACTATACAGGAATATAGGAGTCCCTGTGTGGTGCAAGGAAACCCTAGTGGCAAACTGGTTAAGTGCCAGGCGCTCCTTGGAAAGTCTACATGGCAGTTCTCTTCTGTCCTATAGGGTTGCTAAGAGTCGGAATAGACTCGACGGCCCTGGGTTTGGTTTTTTTGGTTTGGTGTGGTGCAAGGAGCCCTGGAGGCGCAGTGGTTAAACATTCAACTACTAACCAAAGGGTTGGCAGTTCGAATCCACCAGCCACTCCTTGGAAACCCTATGAGGCAGTTCTATTCTGTCCTAGAGGATCGCTATGTGTCGGAATTGACTTGATGGAAATGAGTTTGGTTTTGGTTTGGGTGGTGCAAATGGTTGAACTCTTGTCTACTAGCTGAAATGTTGGCCTTTCGAACCCACCCAGAGGCTCCTTGGAAGACAGAACTGGCGATCTGCTTCTGAAAAGTCACAGCCTCGAAACCTCTATGAAGCACAATTCTACTCTAGCACACGTGGGGTTGCCGTGACCAGCATCAACTGAATGGCAAGTAACAACAACATATGCAACTATTATTTATTCATATATACACACATACAAATACATACACACAGACAGACAGCGTGGTAACGTAGAAAGATGCTGGGCTTTTGAGTTGGACAAGCAGGATTTGAATCTCAGCTGAACCGTTTACGAACACTGAACCTGATATAGAAAATCTCTCTGAACCTCAGCTTCCCAGGCTTGAACTGGGGGTACTAACACCTACCTTGCAGCTCTGTGGGAAGCTGGGCCAGGGCTGGAGTCAGGAGAGTGAGACACTTACCTTGGGAGCAAAATACAATGGGTGCCAAAAAAGAAAAAAAAAAAAACTCAGCAATCAAGATAAATGATATTTTAATGCAATATTTCAAAAACTCAAGTTGGCAAACTATGGCCTGTGGGCCGGCTGCCTGGCTTTGTAAATACAGTTCTATTTGGAATTCAAGATGATGTACGCAGAGCCGCTGGTTCAGTGCCTGATGCTTAGGAAGAGGTATCTTTCCCGTGAATCAGGGAATTTAGGCTGAGGGGTGTTTGTTGACTCCTTGGAGCTCTGTTGTTGTCAGTTCCGGCTCATGGTGACCCCATTTGTGTATACACGCTCCATGGGGTTTTCAAGGCTGCGAGTAGTTCGACAGACTGTCTTCCCAAGCACCCCTGGGTGGGTTCGAACTGTCAACGTTTTGGCTAATAGTTGAGCTCCTAACTGTTGGTGCCTTAGATCACACAATAGTTAATTTAAGCTGGCATTCTCTGATAAACTCTCCTGTCCATCCCCCCCACCCCCCTGGCCATTCCTCACCACGGAAATGGGGCCCCATCCTGAAGCCATTCATCAGAGTGGCAGATTAAAATTATAATAACAGGAAGTTTTCTGTTCGTATTGTAATATAACTGAATCACCAGTTCTCTATTGATAATTCATTATGTGTTGCCTCGCTCGAGCTGCCGCTCTGAAATGCTTTTTGCCATAATGATTTTATACCCCACTTCTATAATGGCCTCCTGACGGCACCGATCAGCGCCCCTTCCCTGTACAATAATATCATTCTGCAATTCGTCTTGGGAGTGTGCTTAAAAGCTTTCTCTCATTTTCCCCATTTAACTCATGTATTATCTGAGTTTTTACATTAAATGGCCGTTCTTAATATCCCATGGCATGTCACCTCTTTTCTAGAGAGGACACTGACACAGTACTTACCCAATTCCAGAATCTATACAAATCAAATCACGCTTTCCCACTCCAGCCGAGAGCAGTTCGTTCGGAGCAGCACCATTTAATCTGGAGAAGGAACTTATGAAAGGGAACAAAAACAATTTAAGCTGCAGTTGGTTAAATGCGAACGTGATGGATGCAATTTGTTTTATAAAAAGGAATCAGCAGATATTGAAGTCAAGTTGCGGGATGAAGGTCAAAAATACTCTGATTTATTGCCTATGGACAATGAACAACACTGCTTTTCTAAAAGCCAAAAAAAAAAAAAACCCAAACCCATTGCCATCAAGTTGATTCTAACTCATAGTGACCCTATGGGACGGAGGAGAACTGCCCCATAGGATTTCCAAGGCTGTAAATCTTTATGGAAGCAGACTACCACATCTTTCTCCCACAGAGCAGCTGGTGGGTTTGAACCATCGACATTTTGGTTAGCAGCTGAGCACTTAACTACTGCACTACCAGGGCTCCTTTTTACAAGCATAACCTGGACAAATTAAGGATCAACATTTGAGCTTCGGTACTCAAGGAGGAGAAAGGCTACAGCTAAGGCTTTAAATATGCACTACGATCTAATAAATTAGAAGCACTGAAATCCATCTTTGAAATCTTGATACTTCACCCAAGACCTGCTCCACTAGGTTTAATCTGAGCTTCCCAGCAGCGCCTTGAGCAGTAAGTTAAAAGCCTACTTCCAGCACCTATTTAAAGGGAGAAAGAATGTCTGATCTTTGGGCCACCTTCCCAGCAGAGTTGAAACACAAAACAGAAAAGATGAAGCCCAGGTTGCCTTTAAGGTACGAAGGGACATAACTGACTTTTGCCTGGGGGTCTCTGAGCTGAGAAGATTCTGATTTTAAGAGTCAGGGACCCCCAAACCCGTAGGCTAATTTCTTTCTTGTGCCAATAGCAAGTTCCATCTCGCTAATGGATTGAGGGCAGGACATGGGATGTGATTGGAGGCCAATAATGGAGAAGCTGCTCATTTCAATCTGAGAATGGCTGGGGGCTGAGAAGAGGGCGGTGGGCCAAGGCAGGGGACAATGGCTCATTCATCCTTTTGACGTGGGCCTGGAGAGGAGCGGATGAACTTGACTGACCTACCCAGAATGCGAGTGGTGGTGACCCAAAGAACAGGGGGTGGATGTTCCCCAAGCTTTGGGGACAAATAGATCTAGTTTTGCATTTTGTCTCTGCCACATAATAGCTGTGTTGCATAATAATGTCAGACAAGTCACATAACTTCTCTGAACCTCAGCATCTTCATCTGTATAATGGAGATAACAATATCTACTTGTAGAGTTGCAGTGAAGATAACAGATATAATACATATCAAGCACTTCACCCAATGTCTGGCACATAGTAGGTGCTCAACAAAGTAGTAATTCCATTTATTCTATGTGGCCAGTGGGTCATAAATGCCATTGTGTGGCCGATTGTAAATTGATGGATTGCAACAGCCATAATCTCAAATTGCTAGTTTAATTGCAAATTGACTTGTTTATTTCCATTAAAAAAAAAAAAAAAAACAGACAAACACATTGAAAAATTGAAATGATGGGAGGATTTCATATAATGGAATTTGTTTTGTGCTTTAAAAATTAATCTTTAAAAAGTCCATTTTGATTATTTTGGGTTGCCAGGGTGTCATTGGCAAAAGTCTCAGATAGAGAGATGCTTTGCCACCTCTTTTATCCAAAGGTATTTATTTTATTTTATGCTCGTGTTCTGGCTCATGGTGCTTCTGTGCTGGCATGGTGTTGGATAATAAATCCATTCATGTGGGCATCTTCAGCAGGGAAATTTGCCCAGAAAACAGGCTGGAGCTGGCTTTGGAAAAA
>NC_087362.1:70652012-70779512 GCF_030014295.1 Loxodonta africana
GGTTAGTGAAATGGAATATTCTTATCATCTCGGTCGTTCAAAAACAAAGACATTCGCAAAGTATGAGCAGAGGCATTCTTTGCTTTGTAAATTTTATTGTCAGCTGGTGATATGATTTCCTTCTTACAAAGTTCTAAAAGTCTTCAGTGAAAATATTTAGGGGGCACCGTGGGAAAAGGGAGGAGAAAAATTTAAATGTGGCTACGGTATTTTTTTTCCACGGTATAAGAGGGGTGGGTAAAATCCAGACAGGACTCCAGGAGAAAGCTCCTTTCTCCACCTTGCTAGTCTAGGCCTGCCAACGTCTACAGCCACACTGTTATCTTTTTTAGTTTGTCTTTTGATCGTGGATGTTGCCCTCATGCAAGCTTTAAGACAATATTTTTTCTCATCAATTGATTCAAATAAAAAACACTACTTTAACGCTTTGAAAGCTCACCAATGTTTCTGGAAAGAACACTGTCTTGGAACAAGAGCCCCTGCACCAGGGAGCTAGGGAGTGCTTCCTGATAGTCCCTGGGTGGCATTTCCTAGTGAAGACAACATTTGCAAGATTACTAATGAAGAAGTCATTTTTATATTTAAACAGAAATTTAGTTTCTGCCAGCACCACATTGAATCCTGTAGAAGTAACTCATAGGCTGTACTTGGAAAATACTCATCCCATATCACTTTTCTAAGAGATAAGACATTTCCTTTTCCCCTAAGGTGCCAGGATCTCTAAGTTGACATAATTCTGCACAAATCTCCCCAGTGGTTTAACTTAGAGTGTCCCAATCCCCTTTGGACCCTGGCCTCTGTAACTGGGCCATCACTCACTTAGCTTCACCTTATCTTTAAATAAATGTAACCAGGAGGGACTTGTTCAGCTCACCACCTCTTGAGTGATGTGAATTATTTATGTGGTCTTCATACGCATTTGTTAAGCTGCATACAGCCAAGTGGAGAGGAGCTGTTTGTCTCTTGTTCAGCCAGAAGGGTAAGACCCCAAGGTTGGGGTAAACAACAAGAACATCCGGAAGATTCTCCTTGGCTGGGTCTGAAGAAGCAGGATCACCTGGGGTTGTTGTCCTTGTCAGGCTCCCGGGTGGAGGCCCTTCAACGGGAGCTACTGGGCCAGCTGAGAGGATGGGAGTCTGAGGCCCAGTCCACAACCTGCCTGGCACATAGCACTAAGGCCCTGCAACACAGGCTCTGAAATGTGGGCCTCACTGAGCTGGCAGAAAAACATATGGCTAATAAAAGGAGGTTCAGGAAAAGGCTGTAGCTTCGTGGGAGTTTCGTATAAAGAAAATCAATCTGGAGTGATCCGAGAGACAAAGGCGTGCTCTGGTTAATTGGACATTCTAGTTAATAAAGATTTACCACGTGATACCAAGAAAGGAATCAGATTGGGAGTTAGCAGTGCTGGGTGTGAGCAGTTCAGCCTCTCTGGGCTTCATCTATCAAGTGAGCACCATGCTGTAGTCCTTGCTCAACTGGCATGAACAACAAGTGGGATTGTACATGCAGAAGAGCTCTCTAAGTCACAGAGGCCGTGTACTGCTCAGCTATACACTGATGTCATGGAGTGGCAAAGGTCACACAGTAAACCTAAGGAAGCTTTTTGCACCAAGCCCTTGCCTGAGCATGTTAGTTTTCCCATGGGAATTCAGAAGAAACTTCCCCAACCTCCCAGCCTCTACCTCTCATTGTAAGCAGTAATTATTGCCATGGCCACCTGTGAACTTCCTGGGTATTTGAGATTTGTCTGGGATTCAGGATTAACAAAACTTGCCCTGGTTTGCATGGAAGCCTGGAATAGACAACCCAGAAGAAAACCTGTGGGAATCATCTAGTCCAGATGTTTCCAACAACACCCAGTGGAGACCCTTTCAGAAACATGGGTGGGGCTGAGGGAAGCCTGGGGTCCTGGGCCTGGGGTTCCCCTCCCTCGTTTCATCAAGATCAGCTTTGCTTTGACCTCTTTACTTATGCTTTAGTGTAAGACTTCTTCTGAACAAGAACGGCAAGGCTATGATGTTCTGAAAAACCTTAGTAATAGACTAACTTACCAGAAAGGAAAGTGATTCCTAGAGAGAAAGAAACTGAAACCCATCTCTGGTGACTAGTGTAGAGCACAGGCTTCAGACTCCTGTTCAGAAATCACCCTGGAGCTTGTTCCTACAGCCTTGGTGTCACCACTGTCAAGATGGCCTGGGGAGAACAGTGTTGTGAGCTACTACTGGGACAGGTTGCCTGTTGAAGATGCCTGTGAGGGGCATGGTCTGTTTCCTCAGGTGGAATAAAATGGATACTCCCAGATCTTCCATCTGCTGTGGGACACTTCTAGCTTGATGGGTATATGGAGCACTGCCATCCTAGTTAGGGAGGCGCAGGTGGGGCCTTTGTAACAATCCCGAGAAACACCTTCCTCACCCCCATGAACCAACCCTGGCCCTCGCCACCTGGAGCTCCGTGGCCATCTCTCAAGGGTGGCAGAAGAACTTACAGATATTCAAAGCAATACATGTGGTGAGATGAAGTACTCGGAGGATCAATTAGCGCTCATTTCCTAGTCACCATAGGGTATACCCAAAACCAAAATCATTGCCTTCGAACTGATTCCGACTCACAGCGATGACCCTGTAGGGCAGAGAAGAACTACCCCATAGCGTTTCCATGGCTATAATCTTCATGCAAGCAACCCATGATGCAGCTGGCAGATTCAAATCACTGAATTTTGGTTAGCAGCCAAGCACTTAACTACCATGCCACCAAGGCTCCACTACCATAGGGTAACACACTCTATATCAGACATCTTTTTTTTCTTTGTTTTAATAATTTTTATTGTGCTTTAAGTGAAAGTTTACAAATCAAGTCAGTCTCTCACACAAAAACCCATATACACCTTGCTACACACTCCCAATTACTCTCCCCCTAATGAGACAGCCCGCTCTCTCCCTCTACTCTCTCTTTTCGTGTCCCTTTTGCCAGCTTTTAATCCCCCACCCTGACCCTCTCATCTCCACTCCAGGCAGGAGATGCCAACATAGTCTCAAGTGTTCACCTGATCCAAGAAGCTCACTGCTAACCAACATCCCTCTCCAACCCATTGTCCAGTCCAATCCATGTCTGAAGAGTTGGCTTCGGGAATGGTTCCTGTCCGGGGGCAACAGAAGGTCTGGGGGCCATGACCACCGAGGTCCTACTAGTCTCAGTCAGACCATTAAGTCTGGTCTTATGAGAATTTGGGGTCTGCATCCCACTGCTCTCCTGCTCCCTCAGGAGCTCTCTGTTGTGTACGTTGTAAGGGCCGTCATCGACTGTAGGCGGGCACCATCTAGTTCTTCTGGTCTCAGGATGATGCAGTCGCTTGTTTGTGTGGCTCTTTCTGTCTCTTGGGCTCGTAACTGCCTTGTGTCATTGGTGTTCTTCATTCTTCTTTCATCCAGGTGGGTTGAGACCAACTGATGCATCTTAGATGGCTGCTTGCTAGCGTTTAAGACCCCAGACACTACTCTTCAAAGTGGGATGCAGAATGTTTTCTTAAGACATTTTATTATGCCAACTGACTTAGATGTCCCATGAAACCATGGTCCCCAGACCCCTGCCCCTGCTACGCTGGCCTTCAAAGCATTCAGATTATTCAGGACACTTCTTTGCTTTTGGTTTAGTCCAATTGTGCTGACCTCCCCTGTATTGTGTGCTGTCTTTCCCTTCACCTAAAGTAGTTCTTATCTGCTATCTAATAAGTGAATGCCCTCTCCCACCTCCCTCCCTCCCCCCTCTTCTAACCACAAAAGAATGTTTTCTTCTCAGTTTAAACTATTTCTCAAGTTCTTATTATACTGGCCTTATACAATATTTGTCCTTTCGCACATGACTAATTTCACTCAGCATAATGCCTTCCAGGTTCCTCCATGTTATGAAATGTTTCACAGATTCCTCACTGTTCTTTATCGATGTGTGGTATTCCATTGTGTGAATATACCATAATTCATTTATCCATTCATCTGTTGATGGGCACCTTGGTTGCTTCCATCTATTTGCTATTGTAAACAGTGCTACAATAAACATGGGCCTGCATATATGTCTTCGTGTAAAGGCTCTTATTTCTCTAGGGTATATTCCAAGGAGTGGGATTGCTGGATCGTATGGTAGTTCTATTTCTAGCTTTTTAAGGAAGCGCCAAATCGATTTCCAAAGTGATTGTACCACTTGTCATTCCCACCAGCAGTGTAGAAGTGTCCCAATCTCTCCACAGCCTCTCCAACATTTATTACTTTGTGTTTTTTGGATTAATGCCAGCCTTGTTGGAGTGAGATGAAATCTCATTGTAGTTTTGATCTGCATTTCTCTAATGGCTAATGATCATGAACATTTCCTCATATATCTGTTAGCTACCTGAATGTCTTCTTTAGTGAAGTATCTATTCAAATGTTTTGCCCATTTTTTAATTGGGTTATTTGTCTTTTTGCAGTTGAGTTTTTGCAGTATCGTGT
Organism: Loxodonta africana; assembly: GCF_030014295.1. Taxonomy (NCBI): domain Eukaryota; kingdom Metazoa; phylum Chordata; class Mammalia; order Proboscidea; family Elephantidae; genus Loxodonta; species Loxodonta africana. The sequence continues at coordinate 70,656,497 of NC_087362.1, forward strand.
AGATTTTAGAGATCAGACGTTGATCAGAAATGTCATAGCTAAAAACATTTTCCCAGTTTGTAGGTAGTCTTTTTGCTCTTTTGGTGAAGTCTTTGGATGAGCATAGGTGTTTGATTTTTAGGAGCTCCCAGTTATCTAGTTTTTCTTCTACATTGTTCATAATGTTTTGCATACTGTTTATGCCATGTATTAGAGCTCCTAACATTGTCCCTATTTTTTCTTCCATGATCTTCATCGTTTTAGATTTTATATTTAGGTCTTTGATCCATTTTGAGTTAGTTTTTGTGCATGGAGTGAGGTATGGGTCTCGTTTCATTTTTTTGCAAATGGGTAATTTTTTATCCAGTTATGCCAGCACCATTTGTTAAAAAGACTGTCTTTTCCTCATTTAACTGTTTTGGGGCCTTTTCAAATATCAAATGCTCATATGTGGATGGATTTATGTCTGGATTCTCAATTCTGTTCCTTTGGTCCATGTGTCTGTTGTTGTACCAGTACCAGGCTGTTTTGGCCACTGTGGCGGTATAATAGGTTCTAAAATCAGATAAAGGCCTCCCACTTTGTTCTTCTTTTTCAGTAATGCCTTATTTATCTGGGGCCTCTTTCCCTTCCATAGGAAGTTGGTGATTTGTTTCTCCATCTCATTAAAGAATGTCCTTGGGGTTTGGATCGGAATTGCATTAAATATATAGATCGCTTTTGGTAGAATAGAAATTTTTATAATGTTAAGTCTTCCTATCCACGAGCAAGGTATGTTCTTCAACTTACGTCTCTTTTGGTTTCTTGCAGAATTGTACTGTAGTTTTCTTTGTATATATCTCTGGTAAGATTCATTCTTAAGAATTTTAGCCTCTTGGGGGCTACTGTAAACGGCATTGATTTGGTGATTTCCTCTTCGATGTTCCTTTTGTTGTTGTAGAGGAATCCAACTGATTTTTGTATGTTTATCTTGCATCCTGATACTCTGCTGAACTCTTCTATTAGTTTCAGTAGTTTTCTGGAGGGTTCCTTAGGGTTTTCTGTGTATAAGATCGTGTCACATGCAAATAGAGATACTTTGACTTCTTCCTTGCCAATCTGGATGCCCTTTATTTCTTTATCTAACCTGATTGCTCTGGCTAGGACTTCCAGCATAATGTTGAATAAGAGTGGTGATAAAGGGCATCCTTGTCTGGTTCCCGATCTCAATGGGAATATTTTCAGGCTTTCTCCATTTAGGGTGATGTTGGCTGTTGGCTTTGTATAAATGCCCTTTATTATGTTGAGGAATTTTCCTTCTGTTCTTATTTTGCTGAGAGTTTTTATCATGAATGAGTGTTGAACCTTGTCAAATGCCTTTTCTGCATCAACTGATAAAATCATGTGATTCTTGTCTTTTGTTTTAAAAAAATCTTGTCTTTTGTTTTATTTATGTAGTAGATTACATTAATTGTTTTTTTCATGTTGAACCATCCCTGCATACCTGGTATGAATCCCACTTGGTCATAGTGAATTATTTTTTTGGTATGATGTTGAATTCTATTGGCTAGAATTTTGTTGAGGATTTTTGCGTCTACATTCCTGAGGGATATAGGTCTATAATTTTCTTTTCTTGTGGTGTCTTTACCTGGTTTTGGTATCAGGGATATGGTGGCTTCATAGAATGAGTTTGGGAGTATTCTGTCTTTTTCTATGCTCTGAAATACCTTTAGTAGTAGTGGTGTAAACTCTTCTCTGAAAGTTTGGTAGAACTCTGCAGTGAAGCCGTCTGGACCAGGGCTTTTTTTTGTTGGGAGTTTTTTGATTACCTTTTCAATCTCTTCTTTTGTTATGGGTCTATTTAGTTGTTCTACCTCTGTTTGTGTTAGTTTAGCTAGGTAGTGTGTTTCTAGGAATTCATCCATTTCTTCTAGGTTTTCAAATTCGTTTGAGTATAGTTTTTCATAGTAATCTGATACGATTCTTTTAATTTCACTTTGGTCTGTTGTAATATCGCCCATCTCATTTCTTATTTGGGTTATTTGCTTCCTCTCCTGTTTTTCTTTTGTCAGTTTGGCCAGTGGTTTATCAATTTTGTTGATTTTTTCAAAAACCAGCTTTTGGTCTTGTTAATTCTTTCCATTGTTTTTCTCTTTTCTATTTCATTTAGTTCAGCTCTAATTTTTATTATTTGTTTTCTTCTGGTGACTGTGGGTTTCTTTTGTTGCTCTTTTTCTATTTGTTCAAGTTGTAGGGATAATTCTTTGATTTTGGCCCTTTCTTCTTTTTGGATGTGTGCATTTATTGATATAAATAGGCCTCTGAGCACCGCTTTTGCTGTGTCCCAAAGGTTCTGTTAGGAAGTATTTTCATTCTTATTGGATTCTCCGAATTTCTTTATTCTGTCCTTAATGTCTTCTATAATCCAGTCTGTTTTGAGCAGGGTATTGTTCACTTTCCAAGTGTTGGATTTCTTTTCCCTGCTTTTCTTGTTACTGATTTCCACTTTTATGGCCTTATAATCAGAGAAGATGCTTTGTAATATTTCAATGTGTTGGATTCTGCTAAGGCTTGCTTTGTGACCTAACATGTGGTTTATTCTAGAGAACGTTCCATGTGCACTAGAAAAGAAAGTATACTTGGTTGCTGTTGGGTGGAGTGTTCTGTATATGTCCACGGGGTCAAGTCGGTTGATTGTGGCATTTAGATCTTCCATGACTTTATCAAGCTTTTTTGTGGATGTCCTGTCCTTCACCAAAAGTAGTGTGTTGAAGTCTCCTACTATTATTGTGGAGCTGTCTATCTCACTTTTCAGTGCTGATAGAGTTTGTTTTATATATCTTGCAGCCCTGTCATTGGGTGCATAAATATTTAATATGGCTATATCTTCTTGGTGTATTGTCCCTTTAATCATTATATCGTGTCCTTCCTTATCCTTTATGATGGATTTAACTTGAAAGTCTATTTTGTCAGAAATTAATATTGCCACTCTTGCTCTTTTTTGATTGTTGTTTGCTTGATATATATTTTTTTTTCCATCCTTTGAGTTTTAGTTTGTTTGTGTCTCTAAGTCTAAGGTGTGTCTCTTGTAGGCAGCATATAGACGGGTCTTGTTTTTTAATCCATTCTGCCACTCTCTGTCTCTTTATTGGTGCATTTAGTCCATTTACATTCAGGGTAATTATGGATAGGTATGAATTTAGTGCTATCATTTTGATGTCTTTTTGTGTGTGTTGTTGACAGTTTCTTTTTCTCACTTGATTTTATGTGCTGAGTAGATTTTCTTTATATATTGTCCTTTCCTTATATTTGTTGTTTTTGATTTTGTTTCTGCTGAGTCTGTATTTTTCCCTCGTATTTTATTTTGATGAGTAGGATAGTTTGTCTCCTTTGTGGTTACCTTATTATTTACCCTACTTTTCTAAATTTAAAACTAACTTTTATTTCTTTGTATCGCCGTATCTTCCTCTCCATATGGAAGGTGCATGATTACAGTTCTTAGTCCCTCTTTATTATTTTAATGTTGTCTTGTTTTATATAAAAACACTGCCGTTACCCTGTGTTGGGCTTTTTTTTTTTTTAATCTTGCTTTGTTTTTTTTTATTTCCCTGCCTGGGTTGATTTCTGGTCGCTCTGCTCAGTGTTCTAGTCTTGGGTTGATACCTGATATTATTGATTTTCTAACCAAAGAACTCCCTTTTGTATTTCTTGTAGTTTTGGTTTGGTTTTTACTAATTCCCTCAACCTGTGTTAATCTGGAAATGGCTTGAAATGTCTTAATTTCACCTTCATATTTTAGAGACAGTTTGATGGATATATGATTCTTGGCAGGCAATTTTTTTCTTCAATTTTTTAAATATGTTATCCCATTGCCTTCTTGCCTGCATGGCTTCTGCCGAGTAGTCCGAGCTTATTCTTATTGGTTCTCCTTTGTAGGTGACTTTCCGTTTATCCCTCGCTGCTCTTATAATTCTCTCTTTATCTTTGGTTTTGGCAAGCTTGGTTATAATATGTCTTGGTGACTTTCTTTTAATATCTACCTTCTGTGGAGTTTGATAAGCATCTTGGATAGATATCTTCTCATCTTTCACAATATCAGGGAAGTTTTTTGCCAACAAATCTTGAACAATTTTCTCTGTATTTTCTGTTATCCCTCCCTGTTCTGATACTCGAGTCACTCATAGGTTATTTCTCTTGATAGAGTCCCACATGATTCTTAAGGTTTCTTCAATTTTTTAAATTCCTTTATCTGATTTTTCTTCAAATACATTAGCGTCAAGTGATTTATCTTTGAGTTCAGAAATTCTAGCTTCTACTTGCTCAATTCTGCTGCTCTGACTTTCTATTGAGTTATCTAATTCTGTAATTTTATTGTTAATCTTCTGAATTTCTGATTGCTGTCTGTCTATGGATTTTTCCAGCTTATTAAACTTTTTTTTTTTATTAAACTTTTCATTATGTTCCTGAATAATCTTTTTAATTTCTTCAACTGCTTTATCTGTATGTTCCCTGTCTTCTTCTGCATATTGCCTCATTTCCTTCCTGATGTCTTGAAGGGTTCTGTATATTAAACTTTTGTATTCTGCATCTGGTAATTCCAGGAATGCACTTTCATCTAGAAGATCCCTGAATTCTTTGTTTTGAGAGCCTGTTGAGGTGATCATTGTCTGTTTCTTTATGTGACTTGATATTGACTGTTGTCTCTGAGCCATCTAGAAGTTATTGTATTAGTTTATACTTGCTTACTGTGTCGTAGCTGCTTGGTTTGTTTTGTCTTGGTATACCCCTATGGGTTGCTTGAGTGAGCTAGCTTGATTCTTTTTGCCTTTGGAGCTGTGGTGTCCTGTCCCCAACTGGCTAGAGCTGTTATCAGGTATATCAGTCTAGGAGTCCATCCAGTTTTCTTGTATGAATTCAGCTCAGCTTTCCAGGTAGCTGATCATCAACTGTGTGGTACAGGCTCTGTCCAACAATCTTAGAGGGGCAGGGGTGATTGGCGTATATACCTGTATCTGATTGCAGCAGGTGGTCACACTCTGAACAAGGCAGGGGGCTGAGAACCGACCCCCATGTGTCTCTGAGGAAAATGCTTCTCTGTTCCCTAGAGCGTGCTAGTGGGTGAGTTCTGCAGAGGGACCATGGGCACCCAAAGTTTTTGGTTGTAAAGACTGGGAGGTACTAGTTATCTCTGGACCCCTGTCGCAGGTGGCTGGGTGACCTGAGTGGAGCTACCAGTCCTTAGGTCCCTATGTGGTAGGTGAGAACCTTGTTTAATAGGCAAAACAATGTCAAACATCAAACACCCACCTCTCCACCGCACAGCTGGAATGGTTGGAGTTTGCCAACAAGTGCCTATTCTCCCAAAATAGGCCCACACAGGTCCATGCAGAAGGGAACGGTGCTCAAGGTCCACGGACAGTTTATGCCTGGACAGGAGCCGCTTCTGTCCTGAGCTCCCCCGGTTAATGGAGCTAGCAAATTATCTTTTCCCCCCAGTTGCAAATTTTTTCCTTCCCCAAGGCTGGGAGGATGGCTTTAGGTGCTCACCAGGTTCTATCTCAGGCCCAGGAATCCAACCACTGCAGCTGTCTTGGGGGTGGGGGGAGCGCGGTAAAATACACCCAAGTACTTAGCTTTTGCCGAGAGCGCCGTTCTCCTCAGGTTCCAAAGGTATGAGTGGGCTGTGTGGCTCGCTGCTTCTCCCTGAGGAAACTGTGGCCCAACACTGGTACCAGCCTGCTGCCGTGGCCGCCACTGCTCTGGGAATGGTGCCTGATGGCTCCCTGCGATTCAGGTCTCCACTTCTGAAAGGTCTCTCCTCCCCCACCCCTCAGTTCGTTGTCTAAGCTTGCCTTTGATGCTCAGGGCTCCCAGCTTCTCACAAAAATACTCGTTTTACTTGTTTTTTTCTGGTCTTTGTTTTAAAGAGGGCTCGCGGGAAGCGTCTGCCTATTCCACCATCTTGGCATCCCCTCCTATATCAGACATCTTTTAACTCAGCTAATCTACAATAGCCAATGAGATAGTGGACCGGTCAGGAAATGTGGTAGAGTGTTATGTAAGGGGGCCTCCACTGTCAGCCTCCTTGGTAGGACCAGAGCCTACCAAAGCCTGATCTATTTTTTAGAAGGAGTCCAAGAGCCAACTTTCTACATGAGATATCCTGAATTTCAAACACACTCTATTTAAACAGAAACACCATGTAAGCCAAGTAAACTCACTGGAGGGCTGCATCCCACCCTTGGACCACCGGTCTGACACTTATTTTTGGTCCAGAGTTTTGAATAATAACATTGCTTCAGTGGTGTCTTAGTCATCTAGTGCTGCTATAACAGAAATACCACATGGGAATGGCTTTAACAAACAGAAGTTTATTTTCACAAAGTCTAGTAGGCTAGAACTCCAAATTCAGGGCATTAGCTCTTGGGGAAGGCTTTCTCTGTGTGCCCTGGGCGAAGGTCGTTGTCATCAGTCTTCCCCTGAACTAGGAGTTTCTCCATGCAGGAACCCTTGGTCCAAAGGACATGCTCTCCTGCTGGAGCTGGTTTCTTGGTCGTACGAAGTGTCCCCTCTCTGCTTGCTACCCTTTCCTTTTATCTCTTATAAGATAAAAGGTGGTGCAGGCCACACTCCAGGGAAACTCCCTTTACGTTGAATCAGAGATGTTACCTTAGTAACGATGTTGCAATCCCACCCTAATCCTTTTTAACATAAAAGTAGAATCACAGAATGGAGGACACCACACAGCACTGGGAATCATGGCCTAACCAAGTTGACACATAATTTTGGGGGACACAATTCAATCCATGACAAGTAGCTTACATTTTACTTTCACTGCCAGATAGGGTGACCAGCTTGCCCCAGTTTTTCCAGAATCGTCCTGGGTTTAGCACTGAAAGTCTCTGTTGGTTACCTTACTGTCAGAGAATGTGATTATGTTTTGTTGACTGGTCCTGAAAGGTGATGACTAACCTGTTAAGGTAGGAAAGACATTTGTGCAATCAGATAGATTCTGGATTTATGTCTTCTCTCAGCCCTTAACCATCTGTGTGACATCTTGGGCACATTCCTCAACCTTCCAGAGTCTCAGTTTCCTCACCCGTGAAATGAGAAGATTAACAGCATTTACTTCCCAGGGTTGTTGGCATTATATGGCACACTAAACACAAAGTGTTCAGCACTGCCTGGCCAAGAAAAGATAGCTATCGTTATTGAGTGAGCACTGAAGGCATGAGATATGTTGGCCCTTATGATTACTAACCTTTGCCTTAGCTGACTGGAAAACCCAGAACTCCTGGGCTACCTGTTGACAGGAGACATCTTTTCTTTAGTCCCTTTGCTATGCTCTTTGACGTATGCAGACTGTAACATCTGTGATATCCTGTGAAGAAAGGGGAGCTCACCTGTTACCTTCTGCCTCCAGCCATGGGCCTCAGAAGACTGCAGTCTCACATGCCATTTGAAGGTGTGCAACCTGTCTGTTATGCATTCATTTACGTCCCCCAGAATGTGTGTCCACTTGGCTAGGCCATGATGCCCAGTATTCTGTTGTTGTCCTCCATTTTGTTAGTTGATGTAATTACCCTCTGTGTTGTAAATCCTAACCTGTATGATATTAATGAGGCAGGATTAGAGGCAGTTATATTAATGAGGTAGAACTCAATCTACAGGATTAGATTGCCTTTTAAGTCAGTTTCTTTTGAGATATAAAAGACAGAACTGAGCAGAGAGAAGAGGAACCGCCTACCACTAAGAAAGCAGAGCCGAGATCAGAGCATATTCTTTGGACCTGGGGTCACTTCGCTGAGAAACTCCTAAACCCAGGTAAAGATTGATGACAAGGACCTTCCCAGAGAGCTGACAAAGACGGAAAGCTGTCCCTGGAGCTGGTGTCCTGAATTTGGACTTCTAGTCTCCTAGACTGAGAGAATAAATTTATGCTTGTGAAAGCCATCCACGGGTGATATTTCTGTTATAGTAGCACTAGTTAACCAAGACACTGTTCGTTCAGACACTGGGACAAACCAAGGTGCTGATCCAGGAGAAGGGAGTTCCCCTTGTGCCCTTCTCTCTGTTCCTTTGAACCTGGGAGGAAGAGGGGCCTGGCCAGCAGGCTCAGCTGACAGCGTGGGTGTATCTCCTTGCTGTCAAGGTAAATCTAAGTCACAGGAAATTTCACCTACAGCTTTCAAAAGGTTTTATCATAAGTACTTTGCCTGTATTAACAAACTCTGGACAGAGCAAAGCAAAAGATTTCCATATATTAAAAGGAAAAGTAGTGTTTTGGTTTGTGTGTATGTGCTGTTTCCTGGCAAATGCCAAGTCTGCCAAATCATGGCTGCATGCTGACCAAAAGCAGTTCTTAGTAGTATTCTGTGATCTTTTTTAGCCCTCCCAAAATTACCAATTAAAAAGGGAAAATGTCGCAGACCCAATAAATTTCTAAGGAGTTATTTTCAGATGTTGAATCCATATTATAGGGTTTTCAAACTCAGTATTGAATAAATATCAAATTCCCCAGGAGACAGGCATTGTTCCAAAAGAGATTTTCCCCAGGGTCCCGAGATCTGTAAATCGAGATAATTCTACGCATTGCTGCTCGAGTATGGAAATTACCAACAAAAGAAATTAAAAGCAGGAACCCCATGATTATACTAATGCATTGATCAAGTCGTTCTTCTCTGTTTCACCGCCAGCATGGCACATAAATAACATGTGGGCAATTACCGTGAGTAAATTATATGTGTTTTATAACCTTCCGTGAACATTTTTCCTTTAAAAAACAACAAAACAAAGCAAAACAAAAATATTCCTCGGGGGGAAATGAGTACCAGAGAAAAGAGTAAAATATGTTTTAAAATGTTTCTATGCATGGAGTAATGGAGTTGGGTAAGGTGGGACCCTCCTTGTAAAGTTAGTTGGGCGGGAGCTTGGCTTCCTTCATAGATGTAGGTCAGGTGACTCTCTCTAACTCTCTCCCTCTCCTACAGGTAATTCTCCCTTCGTCTCACATCTTTGTCTACCTACTTCTCTTTCTCAGTCTCTTTTCTCTTTCCTCCTCCATGTCTCTGTTTCACTTTCTCTCTCTCACCAATGAGGATTGGGAGGATTTGAGAAAGCAAATAAGTTCCTGAGTGATATAAACAGTTTAGTGCTTGGCTGCTGACTGAAATGTTGGCAGTTCGATTCCAACCACAGGCACCTTAGAAGAAAGGCCTTGTGGTCTACTTCCAAAAATTCAGCCACTGAAAACCATATAGAGCACAGTCCTACTCTGATACATACAGGGTCACCATGGGAATCTGAGAAGTGAGATCACTACTTGAATCTTTTAGGCCCTGTTTCCCCTTTAAATGCTGCTCTTGCAAGAAAGAATTGCCAGTGGGCTGGCCACACAGACAGCCCCAGGTCAAGGACTCACTTAATTCAGCAATCTTGGCCTCCAGTTGATAAGCACAGCCCACCTCCCCTAGATACACTTATTCTAGGTAAGATTCCCCAGCAGGCCATTGTGCTGGCCACTCACACTACTTTGGCATGTGTAGGTGGAGGACAGATTGGATGCCCATCTTTCTTTGGATTTTTAACCCAGTTGAAGTCCACTTTTCCTTCTGCCATCTTGACTTCATGCCTGCAACCATTCTGCCTACCTGCAATTCCTTTATAGCAGGCTTATGGCCTAGTAGGGAAGACACACAGCAAATACACAATGTAACACAACATCAAGCGTATGGTAGGCCCAATGCCCTAATGAGGAGAAAACAGGGGCCTCTGTCCCCACCTTGGGGCACAAGGGGAGGTTTCTTGGAGGCAGGAGTGCCCAAGCTGAGATTTAAGATTGAATAGGAGTATTTCAGTCTGTCCTCCAAAAAACAAACAAAAACAGTGGAGACAGGAAGAAAAGGGCACTCAAGGCAGGAATAGCATCAAATATCAGCCCTTTGTGTGAGTTTCTAAACCAGGGAACCTTCTTGCACTCCATGCTTCCGGTCTGTCAAATTCCCAATAGCCTGGCCTCCTGCTCTTTTCACTGGCTGAGATCCTTACAGCGCTGGGCAATGCTGACAGGTAACTGGCCTAAGAGACACAAAGAATGGGCAAAACCAGAGTTTCACCAGTGCATCTAAAGTGGGTTTTGTGCCAAAATAAAGTAAGATCTCTTTTTCCACATAAAAGTTTCTCCATCATTTTCCTCACAATTTTAAATCTCCAAAACTTTTGACCAGTTTTGGCAAAATGCAACCACTACAAAACACCCTGAGGCTCCTACTTGGACTTGATCTGTGACTCAGTTACCTCCACTGGAGATCTTCCTTTGTCCCTCTCAGCCCCTGGAGGGCACAGGCTCAGCACTAGCTGGACCTGGGTTCACATTCTGGCTTTGTCCTTCCCTGTGTAGATGAGTAGGACAAGTTACTTACACCTCTCTGAGCTACCAAGTCCTCATCCATAAAAAGGTAAGTAAGTCACTTTAACAATCAAGATGGGTCATGTCAGTAAAGCACTACGTCCCAGTTCCTGGCTCATAGTGGGCAACCAATATACATATGTGGTTTCCCCTCACCAGTCTTTAACTCACAAGCAAATTGCCCATTCATGCTCTTTGACATGAGACTAGAATAGAGAAGAAAATAGCAGGTAGTGTCCAGGGGCCACCCAGGTCTTCATGCAGACCTTACCTGTCACCTCCCATCTCATGACCCTGTAGGTGCTGCCTTCCCGTGTCTCCTAGGAGATGAAGGAAAGCTACATGTGATAGAATATCCACTCTATTGTGCTTATTTCTGTTGGAGCATCCCTTGAGGACCTTTGACCAGGAGAAGGAATCTCTCATGTGACTAGAAATCTGTGTCTGCTCCATGTTGCACGAGTGAAGATGCTCTTCCTTGCTTTGTCTTTCAGCATCTCTGAGTGAACCCACCTCCCTCCCTGGGCGAGTACCTCCTTCACCAGGGGGCTCCATTCCTTCAATGGACCTTATCTGCTTTCCTTACGTGGGATCCTGAGCTAAACCTTCCGGCTTCTCTCTATGCATTCTGGCTGACTGCACCAAAATATAAAGATCATGATGTAGGTATTTTTGTATTCAAGGATCATACGCAAGTGTTCATTTGAAGGTTCAGTGGCATTTTGAAATGAGAACATCATATATAAAGATGTCAGTGATGGAGCCTCCCACAGTGAGGTTGAAAGAGAGAGAGGAATAAAATGAATAGAAGAGTTCCTGGGATACAAGAAATTGTAACATCTCATTATTTAGATTACCCTACATATAATTTTCCAATATTTGGTATTAGAGACTTTTGAAGGTATTGGTTAAAATCACTTCATGCCTGACGTCAGTCTTATTAATTATCTAGCTAAAATAAAACCTTAAAAATAGCTGATTAGAGTAAGGAAGAAATTTTCTGATAAATGCAAATTCCCCACCATTTTCAAAGCCATGCTTGCAGCAGGCAGAAATAGAAAAACCGGGGGGTGATGGTCCTTCAGCTTTTCAGCGTCCTGGCATGGAGCAGTGTGGAGTCGGGAAAGCTCATAATGCCTGTAGGATTGGATTGTGTTTGAAACAACCGCCGCTTCCCCCAAGCAGTCTCCTGCCGCCATAACAGGCCAAATGCTCCGGACTCTGATGATAACTGTGCTATGATCATCTCATCTCCTCATTGCCTTTATTGTGGCTTCCAGCCCTTTGTGAGCTAGTGAACCATTTGATCAATGTACCCTGTCATCTTGGGGCAGAATCAGCACCAACGTGCATCTCTGAGCTATGCCCTCCCTCTGGGGGCTCCTCCCCAGCCACAGAAGGAGCCCAGCCTCCCAAACACCTACCTAGGCTCTTAACTCCTTGGACTGTCTGGGCCTCAAGTTCAACATCCCTGGCCTGCACCTCAAGCTATCCCAACTCACGCACAGGCAGCTGGCATAGCAGTTCCAGAAAACATCTACGGAAGACAATTTTAAGCAGGAGGGATCCATCACCCCACACAAACTTAGCAGTTGACCAGCTGTCATGGATTGAATTATGTCCCCCCCTAAAATGTGTGTATCAGTTGGGCTGGGCCATGATTCCTGGTATCGTGTGATTTTCCTATATGTTGTAAATCCTGCCTCTATGGGTTAATGAGGGAGGATGGGTGGCAGTTGTGTTAGTGAGGGGGGACTTGACCTACAGGATTGAATTGTGTCTTAAGGCGATCTCTTGAGATATAAAAGATAGAAGCAAGTAGAGAAACAGGGGGACCTCATACCACCAAGAAAGCAGCACTAGGAGCAGAGCGCATCCTTTGGACCCGGGGTCCCTGCCTTTGAGAAGCTCCTCGACCAGGGGAAGATTGAAGACAAGGACCTTCCTCCAGAGCCAACAAAGACAGAAAGCCTTCCCCTGGAGTCGACGCTCTGAATTTGGACTTGTAACCTACTAGACTGTGAGACAATAAATTTCTCTTTGTTAAAGCCATCCACTTGTAGTATTTACGTTATAGCAGCACTCAATGACTAATACACCAGCATATATGTTGTTATAACTTAGAGAATTTGGAGGAGGTCTTCATATATGTTGTTATAACTTAGAGAATTTGGAGGAGGTCTTCCCCTACACCCAAGTAATTTCAGTTCCTAGGGTCTTCAAAGAGTCTGGATTTCTATCCAGAGTAACTCCTCTGAGTCAAGGCATTTTCTTGAAAAGCCCCTATGAATCGACCCACTTCTTTTCCACATGGCGATAGCTGCCAGCCCTAGCTCTCCTGACCATGCCCTGCAGTTCGAAGCTGCTGTCACATATCTGGGCTCCTTTACTCCATTGGCTAATTTGTTTCTCTCTGATAAATGGAAGTGTGTTCACCTCAGTTCTGATCAGGGGTGTGGTGCTCAGATGTCCTACCTAAGTTAATACTCAGAGAAAATGCACGAGTACAGCCACATCTCTGGTTAAAATATTGAAATAATGATGTCCTGGCTGGTAAAGGACAATGCCCCAGCCTCCCTGAGAGTCATCTCACCACCCCGACCATGCCATATCTCCTCCAGACCCTTGAACCTCCAATAATCCATCAACTAAAAGGTTAATGTCTGGGAGCACAGAGAGCTTCCAGGAACCTGCTCCCATTACACTGGTGCAAGTTGTTGTTGTTGTTAGATGCCATCGAGTCGGTTCTGATGCTTAGTGAACCCCTACGTACAACTGAACAAAACACTGCTCAATCCTGCACCAATCTCCCAATTCTTGCTATGCTGGAGCCCATTGTTGCAGCCACTATGTAAATCCATCTCATTGAGGGTCTTCCTCTTTTTCAATGACCCTCTACTTTACCAAGCATGATATCCTTCTCCAGGGACTGGTCCCTCCTGGTAACATGTCCAAAGTATGTGAGAGGTAGTCTTGCCATCCTTGCTTCTAAACTGCACGGTGGCTGTACTTCTTTCAAGGCAGCTTTGTTCCTTTTTCTGGCAGTTCTTTGCCAATACTATAGTTCAAAGGCATCAGTTCTTCTTCGGTCTTCTTTATTCATTGTCCAACTTTCACATGCATATGAGGCAATTGAAAACACGTGGCTGGGGTCAGGTGCACCTTAGTCCTTAAATTGACATCTTTGCTTTTTAACACTTTAAAGAGGTCTTTTGCAGCAGATTTGCCCAATGCAATGTGTCTCAAAAGCAGTGGTTAAATGTTTTGGATATACCCCATCCCCCTCCTCGGCAAGGAACTAGGTCTTCCCACCTTCACCACTGAGGCATCCAAGGCTCACTCTCCATCACACAGGGAGTGAAGTCATTGAGTGGCCTGTGTTATTAAGTGGGCAATTGTCACCATAAGATCCGTCAGGCTGAATTTAAGCTTGGGGTTGGGAGACATCCCTCTCACCTTGCAGGATGATCAGCAGGCATCAGGCTGGCCATTGTCATTGGGATGCCCTTACCTTGCAGGATAATCTGTGAGAATCAGGCTGGCCACTGTCATCGGCCAGTCCTCATTTTTCAGGACAACCAGCAGGCATCAAGATGACCACTGTCATTGCACTGTCCTCCCCAGACAGGTCTGAGTGTGACAGCCACAGCTCCATGCACAGCCCATCAAGCTGAGGGGCAAGGGCAATGGGGGTGACTTTGCTTCCCCACTGCCCCCATCACTGACAAGGGAAGATGCCTGCTCAGAGGGAGGCACAAAGCCACCCCTGCTGACACTGCAGACCTGTCCATGTGGTCTCTCCCCACCCTGCTCCCAGCGCTTAGGGTCTTTATCAGGTCTGAAATAACCTTATCACTTACTCTCTAAAATTTTTGCCTATGACAAAAGCCATATGCCTAGAATCTAAAAAAAAAAAAAAAAAAAAAAAAACTTTTTCAAACAATTGGCTCTGCTATTTTGAAACTTCTTAGCTTAGAAGAGACTCCTTTTCTCTTCTCTGAACATTCCTGCTGTGACAACCCCTCTTTCAGAGCTAGTGGTCAAGGCCAGGTTTCAAGGAAACGTGTGTTTCTTGTGATAAGGTAATGTGCCACATATATTAGTTAATCTTTTCCTTGGGTACCTTGTTCCCTTCCTTTTTGGAATCATGGCGACCCCCATGTTATGGATTAAATTCTGTCCCCCCAAAATATGTGTCAACCTGGCTAGGCCATGATTCCCAGTATTTTGTGATTCTCCAATATTTTGTGATCTGATGTGATTTTCTTAAGTGTTGTAAATCCAACCTATATAATGTTAAAGAGGCAGGATTAGAGGCAGTTATGTTTATGAGACAGGGCTTAATCTACTAGATTAGGTTGTATCTTGAGTTAGTCTCTTTTGAGATACAAAAGGGAGAGTAAAGCAGAGAGACAGAGGGACCTTCTACTGCCAAGAATGAAGAACTAGGAAGGCAGCCCATCCTTTGGACCTGGGGTCCCTGTGCTGAGAAACTCCTAGACCAGGGGAAGACTGATGACAAGGATCTTCCACCAGAGCTGACAGAGAGAGAAAGGCTCCTCTTGGAACTAGTACCCTAGATTTGGACTTCTAGCCTCCTAGATTGTGACAGAATAAATTTGTGTTTGTTAAAGCCATCCACTTGGGTATTTCTGTTATAGCAGCACTAGATAACTAAGACAGAATTTGGTACTGAGAGTGGGGTGCTGCCCTAACAAATACCTACAAAGTGGAAGTGGTTTTGAAACTGTGAATGGATAGAGGCTGGAAGAGTATTAAGTGTCTAATAGTAAAAGCCTAGATTGCCTTGATATGACTGTTGGCGGAATTATGGATAGCAAAGACAATTTTGGTGAGGACTCAGAAGGAAGTGAGGAGGGCTGGAACTCTAGAGATGGCAAAGATGGCAAGAAGCAGCAGCAGAGAAAGGGCAGCAGCAGAACTAGGTGACCAGCACAAGACTGCTCTGGAGCTGACCCATGGAAGGAGAGAGTTGAGTGTCTTTGTGCAGGAGGCTTCCTGGGGGAGTGGGGTACCTCTGGGCACTTGGGTCTGGAAGGCAGAGCTGAAGCACAGGGCAGAGAGGTCTCTACCCAGAATCCAGAAAGTGTGGCCAACATTCAGAGTCTGGAGGGCAGGGCCATTGCCTAAATGGCCTAAGAGAACAGAGCATTATTTTTAAGCCTTGAGAGATAATGTAATGTAGTCTTCTGACTTGCTTGGTGCCTGTAAGGAAATGTCTATCTTGTGGAACTGAATGTGAAAATTATCAAACAATATCATTAATATCACACACAAGTAAAATTTTGCTGAAGATCATTCAAAAGCGGCTGCAGCAGTATATCAACAAGGAACTGTCAGAAATTCAAGCCGGATTCAGAAGAGGATGTGGAAGTAGGGATATCATTGGTGGTGTCAGATGGATCTTGGCTGAAACAGAGTACCAGAAAGATGTTTACCTGTGTTTTATTGACTGTGCAAAGGCATTCAACTGTGTGGATCATAACAAATTATGGATAACATTGCAAAGAACAGGAATTCTGGAACACTTAATTGTTACTCATGAGGAACCTGTACGTAGATCAAGAGGTAGTCATTCAAACACTGCGTGGTTTAAAGTCAGGAAAGGTGTGCATCAAGGTTGTATCTTTTCATCATACTTACTAAATCTATATGCTGAGCAAATAATCTGAGAAACTGGACTATATGAAGAAGAACAGGGTATCCAGATTGGATGAAGGCTCACTGACAATCTGCATTATGCGGATGACACAACCTTGCTTGCCGAAAGTGAAGAGGACTTGGAGCACTTACTGATGAAGATCAAAGGTTACAGCCTTCAGTATGGATTACACCTCCACATAAAAAAAAAAAAAGAAAGAAAACAAAAATCCTCACAAGTGGACCATTAACCAACATCATGATAAATGGGGAAAAGATTGAAGTTGTCAAGAATTTCATTTTATGGGGGTCCACAATCAACACTCATAGAAGCAGCAACTGTGAAATCAAAAGACTCATTGCATTGAACAAAGGACCTGCTGCAAAGGACCTCTTTAAAGTGTTGAAAAGCAAAGATGTCACCTTGAAGACTAAGGTATGCCTGACCCAAGCTATAGCATTTTCAATCACCTGTGATGCATGTGAAAGCTGGATGATGAATAAGGAAGACCGAAGAATTGACACCTTTGAATTGTGGTGTTGGAGAATGTTGAATATACCATCGACCGCCAAAAGAACAAACAAATCTGTCTTGAAAGAAGTATGACCAAAGTGTTCCTTGGAAGCAAGGTTGGTGAGACTACATCTCACATACTTTGGACATGTTATCAGGAGGGAGCAGTCCCTGGAGAAGGCCATCATGCTTAGTAGAGGGTCACTGAAAAAGAGGAAGACCCTTAATGAGATGGATAGATACAGTGGTTGCAGCAATGGGCTTAAGAATAACAACTATTGTGAAGATGGTGCAGGACTGGGCAGTGTTTCTTTCTGTTGTACATAAGGTTGCTATGAGTCAGAATGGACTCAATGGCACCTAATATAGTAATAATCTTGTGCCTGTTACATCTTTATACTTTGGAAGCAGATAACTTGTATTCTATATTTCACCAATGAAAAGGAATTTTGCCTCAGGAGATTTTGGACTTGGAGTTGATTTAAGATGTTTGCTATGATTTGATGAGGTGAACATATTTTACATGTGGCAAGAACTTTAATTTTGGGGGGCCAAAGAATAGAATGCCATGGATTGAATTGTGCCCTCCAAAAATGTGTGCCAAGTTGGCTAGGCCACGATTCCAAGTATTTTGTGATTCTCCATCATTGTGTCATCTGATGTGATTTTCTTATCTGTTGTAAATTCTACCTCTGTGATGTTAATGAGGCAGGATTACAGGCAGTTATGTTAATGAGGCAGGACTCAATCTATATCTTGAGTCAATCTCTTCTGAGATATATATAACAGAGAAGCTAGAAGAGATAGAGAGGGACTTCCTACCATCAAGAATGAAGATCCAGGAGGGCAGCTCATCCTTTGGAACTAGGGTCCCTGTGCTGAGAAACTCCTAGACCAGGGGAAGATTGATGACAAGGACCGTCCCCCAGAGCTGACAGAGAGAGAAAGCCTTCTGCTGGTGCTGGCAACCTGCATCGGACTTCTAGCTTCCTAGAGTGTGAGAGCATAAATTTGTGTCTGTTAAAACCACCTACTTGTGGTATTTCTGTTATAGGAGTGCTAGATAACTAAAACAACCCCCCCCATTCCCATACACTAAATATTTGGTGATATCCTAAAGCCATCCTCTGTAGCATGAGTCTTGCCATTATCCTTGGCAACGTCACCTCCACTTCCTTCCTCCTCATAATCAAACGTCCCTTTTTTCCAATCCCTGTTGGCCAAAGGAATTGCAAATTTCTTCTCCCAATCTGTCATCTATCTCTTAATTTTGCCCATATATTCTTTAATTGGTGAGAAGTTGATCTGTTGTTATTGTCAGCCCCGCCTCTCTGACTGACCAGAGCACAGTTCTTATTCTTGCCTCATCTGTAAAAAGGGAATAATAAGACTACTTATATCATAGGGCAGTCTTGAAGATATAGTGAGATTGTGCATGTTAAGCACAGTAAGTTTTCCAGTAACAATAGTATTAGTTGTTGTTGTTGTGTGCCATCGAATTGATTCAAATTCATAGCAATCGTATATGACAGAATAGAATTGCCCCATAGGGTTTCCTAGACAGTAATATCTATGGGAGCAGATTGCCAGGTCTTTTCTCCAATGGAGCAACTGGGCTCAAACTACCATTGTTTTTGGTTAACAGCCAGCACTTGACCATTAACTGGGACTTTTTTTTGCCCCCATTTGGCTCAATGGGTTTCTCAGTGACAATTGAAACAGCCTAAGTGAACAAGGAGCCAATAAGATGCCACATCAATCTGCCATATCTGTTCTGTCTCTACCCAGGGCCCTTTGTGGTGCCATTAAATCAGCAGTCCCAGGCAGTGAGGACAGGAGGGTGTGATGACCTCTTTCATACAACCGGGAAGTCTTCTGGCTTCCCTGGAAGACCTCTCACAAAGGCACCTGCTCCCTGAGGACCTTCCATACTTACTGACAGCTTCTCAGATTGAAACTTAAGATTCTGCCAGGTGTTTCACAAAGCTTCAGCCTCATCCAGAAAGACTCTGGTGTGTGGGAGCCCCCTTTATCTGCCTCTGTCAATCAGATGAGCAAGGGGACTCCCTCTCCAGGAGACATGTTGTCAAAAGGCATCTGGGAGATCCTTTCCTGAACAGCATTGAGTCGGAATCACACACATTTTATTTCTCCCCTAATTACATAGACTTGAAAATTAAAGGCAGAAATCTTAGGCAAAGTGTGATGTGGCTGTGACAAGTGGTAAGGGGCCAGTGTGAGATATTGAGCTGTTTTGCCTCACTCCTGAGAGAGATGGAGGTCCTGTGTAGAAGAGAGAGGGGCTGACACTCCAGGCAGGTCATGACAGAGGCAACCCCACAGCCCGAGGAAAGGGAATGCTACCTACTGGGCCCTGACCTGAGTCTGCCCAAGGTGAATTCCACAAGCTGGTTTCCAGCTGGCATCTCTCTGGCTCCTCAGGCCTCCAGGCCTCCAGACTGTGAATATCCTCATTCTCCCAGCCCTTCCTTTTTGCTTCTCAGGGAATGTACATGGCTTCCTTCCATGTAGTCACTGAGATGAAAAGAAACCACCTGTTATGGATTGAACTGTGCCCTCAGAGAGGACATGTTGAGGTCCTAACCCCTGGTATCAGTGAATGTGAACTTGTTTGGGAATAGGATTCTTGAAGATTTTATCAGGTTAACATGAGGTCATACTCCTGGAGTACCAAAAAATACTGCTTCCACTGCCATTGAATTGATTTTGACTCATTGCCACCCTATAGGACAGAGTAGAACTGCCCCATAGGGTTTCCAAGGAGCAGCTAGTGGATTAGAACTGCTGACCTTTTGGTTAACAGCAGTAGCTCTCAACCACTGTGCCACCAAGACTTCATACTGGAGTATGGTGTCTTATGAAAGAGGAAGACAGACAGAGGAAGAAAGCCGTGTGAGGACAGAGGCTGACGTAGCTGTGAGCCACGGAATGCCAGGGACCACCACTGTCACCACCAGCCAGGACAGAGGCAGGTAAAGTTCCTCTCCCAGAGCCCTCAGAAGGAGTCAACATGATTGATATTCTGATTTGGACTTCCAGCCTCCAGAACTGTGAGACAATAAAGTTCTGTTCTTATATGCCACTGGCTTTGTGATATTTTGTTACCAGACCTAAGAAACTAGAACCTACTCTACCCGCCTTCTTCATTCAACAGATGGGAAAACCGAGGCCAGGAAAGGGCAGTGAATCCCCTCAATGGAGCATGGCTAGTCAGCAGTCAAGTCAGGAGCAGAACCAGGTTTTCACCCAAAAGTGGTCTCATCCACTTACATAGAGACCTGTCTCTGAGAGGGAATTCAAAGAAACCCAATGGCAAATACAGCCAGGGACTTCTTAAACCTTCCCAGTGGTGGATGTTCCAAAGTGAGCTCCTGAGAACGCAGCTGCAGGAAATGATCCTCTAGGAAAGACCCCATTGTCAGACAAGTTTGGAAAACACATACGATGGCCCCCTCATGGAGACCGCACATCTACAGCTGCCTTTACTAAGTGTGAGCGAGACGTGGCGTTCAGCTGTGTTTCATACATTACTTCACCTTATGAGGCATGAGTAACAAGTTACTCCCAAAATGTGGTAGCTGAAAAGAAAATGCATTTATTATCTTTGTTTCTGGGGGTCAAGAATCCAGGTGTGGCTTCGCTGGGTCCTCTACTTCAGGGTCTCTCACAGGCTACAATCAAGGAGTTGGCCAGCACTACAGTCATCTTAAGGCTTGACTGGGAAAGGATCTGCTTCCAAGCTCATTTGATTTTTGGCAGAATTCCATTCTCCAAGACAGTTGATTGAGAGCCTCAGTTCCTTACTGGCCATTGGATGGGGGCCTCCCTCAGTTTCCTCCAGAACGAGCCACTCCAACATGGCTGCTTGTTTCGTGAAAGCCCGCAAGTTGATGGCAATGGAGCCAGCCAGCAAAAGAGAAGTCGCTATCTAATCATGGAAATGATGTCTCATCATCTTTGCCATTTTCCATTTGTAGAAGAGGGTCACTGGGTCCAGACCGTCCTCAGTGGGAGGGGAATTCAGAAGGGTATGGATACCAGGAAGGAATCCCTGGCTGGCTCAAATGGTTAAGTGCTTAACTATTAACTGAAAGTTTGGTGGTCCAAACCCACCCAGAGGGTCCTCAGAATAAAGGCTGGGTAATCTGCTTCCAAAAGTCACAATCTTGAAAACCCTATAGAGCATGGTTTTACTCTGCACACACAGGGTGTCCCTGAGTCAGAACAGGCTTGATGGCAACTGGTTTGGTTTGGTTTATAGAATACCAAGAAGAAGGGATCACTGGGGGCATCTGAGATCTGTCTACCAAAGAACTATCCAAATATTGGAAGAAACATAAGAATTTCTGTTCAACTGAGAACACTATGAAGAATTAACAGATAACAACAAAATAGAGATATTTATGATGCCCCAAATTGCAAGGAACTCCTATAAATCAGCAAGAAGAGGACAGAAACCCCTGAAGAAAAAAAAAATGTGCAAATGCATTAAATAGGCAATTTGCAGAAGAGATTCAAGAGGCTAATTAATAAGCACATAAAGAGATGCTCACATTTATTAGTAATTAGAAAAATGCCGTTAAAACGATGAGATCTCACTTCACACCTTTTAGAAAAGGAGACAGCTAAATAACGCCACGTGCCAGCAGGGATATAGGGCTTCATGCACCGTCAGTGAGAGTGTAGACTAGGGCAGCCATCCTGGAAGCATCTGGCACTACACAGCCAAATTAAATACAAGCACACACTGCAACCCAGGAATTCCACTGCTGGACACAGGTCCCAACAAAACCCTCCCACAGGTCCAAAAGGACGCTCCCTGCAGCGGTGCCTATAGTTACAGAGAGCTGGAGGCAACCAGGGCGCCCTCCCCCGGGAGAATGCATCGCATCCTGGAGGATCATGCAGCAACCAGAAGCAGCAGATGACCCGCACTCAGAGAGTTTCGCAGGCGCATTGTGAAACAAGTAAGGTGCAGAATGAGGTCAATAATACTGTACAATTCATGTAAGTCAAAAACACAGAAGCACGTTAAACATGTAATTAACATCACTGAAAAATGTTGAATTGGCAAATGTTGTGTTATGGATACTTTTACAATACAAAAAAAAAAGATTAATTAAAAGGAACTTGATTTAATTTTTTTTTAAATGCACATTAAACAAAATTCAACAGTTGCCGATAGGAATAGGAGTGGTGTGAGGGGGATGAATAAAACAAGGAAGGGCCATTTATGAACTCCAGAGTATAGGAACTTAGCCCTCTGTCCCTGGGCAGCAGGACAAATAAAACAAAACAAAATATACCCAAAAATCCCTGCTCAGCGCTTCAGTGCATGTTTGTGAGTGCGGCATAGTGCAGTAGGCAAAGACCCGGCTTCTTTTTGTTTAAGTGGGCACTGCCCCACATCATTTGACCCCTGTACCTGACTCGCTCCCACCTGAGACCTACTTACAACCATTAGAACCTGCACTCTTTGGCACATGATTCTGAAAACATACCAGTTGCCCTCAGATCGATTCCGACTCATGGCGACCCCACGTGTGTCAGAGTAGGACTGTGCTCCATGGGGTTTTCAGTGTCTGCTTTTTTGGAAGCAGATCACCAGGTCTTTCTTCTGAGGTGCCTCTGGGTGGACTTGAACCCCCAACCTTTCAGTTAGCAGCAGAGTGTGTTAACATAGTTTATGAGAAATTAACCCGCTGGCTTTGCACTCGTTTGGTTACTCCAGGAGCTCTGTGTGTGTTTATGCTTGTGTGTGTGTGTGTGTGTGCGCGTGCATGTGTGCGCAATCAAATGGTGATGATCTCTCTTGGGAATTAATGATTCTGTGTGTTGGTGCATTTTTCAGAACTGCTCAAAGAGTTAATTTGGCTAGATACAAACTCATGTACAGCTTATAATTGTCTTCTTAAGACATTGAAATGTTTCTTTTGTTTTAATCTTTTCCCCCTTTTTTTACATAACTTCTTCCAGTGATCATGAGTGAATACTAAAAGATTAAACTTTTGGTTAAGCTCAAAAATAGAAGGTGTGGAGGTCAGATGTGTGGGAAAACACACACACACACACACACACACACACACACACACCCCATTAGGCTTCCCAACGAGGTTCTAGCTTCAAATATTATCAGCACCTGGCAGAATGAGACTATTTTATGTAAATGAACTCATTATTATTAATTTCTGCTGGTGCTGAACGATTTAGGAGCTGCTTTTCAAATGTAGAAAAGCGGTTCATGAATCAGAAGGAAAAATGTTCCCCAAAACCAGCATCGATAAATAACGACTTTTATTCATGGATCCCGCCCATAGTGTCTTTTATCTTCAGGAAGGATGGAATGGAAGTTACAAAATCTCTGTCGGGTGGAGGCAGGGGGACGAGCAGGGAAGCAAGGGTCAAAAAGCTGGAGAGTTGGTTCCCCAGGCATTTCCACTGGGCAGCAGGGTGTAAGCGGCTGAGACCACGCTCCTGGTGCTTTCTCCTCCCTGTGGTCATCTCTCCTCCCTCTTCCTCTCTCCCTTCTCTTGTTCTCAGGTACGTGTGTGCTGGATCAAAACAGCTTCTGACTTTACCAATGCAAATGAGGCGTAACAGGTATCCAGTCTTTTAGAAAAATAAGTCTTCATTTTTTCAGTCTCCCTTAGGCTTCTTATCCCAATATGTCTCATTGTACCTGAAAGAGGTGCAAAGTTTGGGTGGCAGCCAAAGGTATCAATTCTAGGCTTTTGTCCTGAGAGACTCTTCCAGAGCTGCTTTGGTTCTGCAACGTAAGGATAGGAATTTAGGGATTGTTCAGTCAACACTACTTGTCTCACATTTCTAGAATCCAAAGTTAGCTGCAATCGGGACCCTTTGGGTCCAGATTTACAATATTATGTCCAGGTTCTGCCAATTAGAAAAGACCTTAAATCCTGCTGAATGCTGCCTGGGATATTTCCAATTTGATAATCCTTGGAGGTGACCAGTACCTAAGATAGCTACTTCAGAGCACTGTCAGAGAGAGGGGACTGGAGACCGTTTCTGGGGCCCTGAGACTTGCCAAATGGTTGCCCCTTTCACCTGGAGAGACATATCCAAGTGAGCAGTCCTTCCATTGCCTCTAAACGGTACCTCAGCCGACAAATCCTTGTAGGGAGTTGCAAGTCCATAGGCTGTTCACATTACCCTCTAGAGAAGAATCAATCCAGCTTCCAAGAATCTGGACCAGCCTGAAGCCATAGGGGAGATACCAGTGTTGGATTAATGCTAATTAATCTACACCCACTTGGGGCGGAGGCCAGAGAAAGAAAAACTATGGCTTAAATAGTAGCCCACACTACCTGCCAGCTCACTCAATCAGCTTATACCCAGTAACAAGCATGGCAGGGAGCCATGAATCTGCATTCCCCCTGGGATCTCATCTCCACTTATCTCTCCTTGGGTGGCCAACTCACGGTGGGGGATTCTAGTGCTTTAAAATACCCATTTTTACAACAGTTGTCTACAGCACTGGGTTATTTAACCTAGCGCTTAACTGCAGAAACAGTGAGTTGTGTCAACACCAGAAGATAAATTGGAAAACTGGTTGTAGGGTCTTGAAAGATCAGATGGTCATTTCCAAAGGGATGCCTTACAAGCTGAGGAGACTTGAATCCTTACATCAGATGCAACCTCTCAGTCATAGTTAGTTGGTTTTCTACATTTAATAAACTCCTATCTTTTAATCCTGCTGTGAAGAACCCAGAAAAGTACCTTAAAAGGAAATGGTGTTGTTTTGTTTTTCTTTGTTTTGTTTTGTTTTACTGCAAATTAATCTGGGCGGCAAATGAACACCATGCTTCCTATTTAAAGGAAAAAAAAACTGAGACACAAAGAAGACAATTATCCTACAATGACATGACAGCAAATTGGAAGGGAGTCAGGAGGAAAACTCCCTGTTTCTGAATCTTTCTCTCAGAAATTCATTTGGCTATTGAGCACCTTCTGTGTCCTAGTGCAATGCTGGCCACTAGATATAACAGTCAACGAGAATGACACAGCTGTTGCCTGTCCTCAAGAAGTTTACATTCCAGTGGGAGGAGAGGACGGTAATAAACGCCATAAGGAAATAAAGCTCAGTTATGAAAAGTCAGGCTATTTTTCTAGGAAATTGGGCAGTCATGGGGAGATTGTATGCAGAGCAGAGACCAGATAATTAGAAGGATCCAGCAATGTGACGAGGCGGAAGAAGAGTCTACAGGAGGGGCAATGGTGAGCACATGACATGCTAGAGGGACAGGCAGAGAGTTGGCCCTGGGCATCGCCAGAAGAAAGGTGAAAGGAGCTGAGTTTAAAAAAGCAAGCTGAGCCAATTCATGTGGGACATATGGTCTCTGATAAGGAGTTTGAATTTCATTCTAAATGTATGGGAAAATTTGTTAGATGAGTACCTAAGAAGGTTAGTTTCAATAACTTTATGGCTGTAGAACTTCATTGAAGAAAACACACTAAAAAAAAAAAAGAAAGAAAAGAAATATATTTTCTCAACATATTGGCAATACCAGTCCTCAAGGAGGAAAGAGTGGATTGGCTGTCATTAGGAACTAAATAAATCACCCATTGCCTTTACACGTCTCCTCTGGTTACACCGACATAAACTGAACCTTTTTGTTACTGGGGACACCAAAGGTTGTCCAACTCTGAAGAAGTAGGGGTTGAGAGAAAAGGCATTTGGGAATTAAATATATGCTTCAATCAGATGAACTTTTATACAGATTGACTGCAGTGAAAAATGAGAGCTTTGTGTAATCCAGTAGAGTAAAATCAAATGCCCTGAATAAATAAATAGTTGTCTTTTTTTATTAGCTTTCCATCACCCCTGGATCCATTTGTAAGTTGCATTGTGTCACCTCTCTCTTCATTTGCAACATTGCCTCTGAAAACTCTTCTGTTTACTTGAGCTCAGCCATCAGACTTAAATGTACCAATATATATTGTTCTAAAGTGTATATTTTTTCTGTCTACCAAAGACACAGTGATTACTTCTTTTATGGGAAACCAGTTATTAATCCAGCAAGTCTGCATGAATCAATATCTTTGTGAAATGACACCATGTTCAAGTTATTTTATGTTATGTTGATGGTTAGCTAATTTTGGAATGGAGACATTTCTTCTAGAAGCAGACATAGTATAATTTAGTGGTGAAAACGTCAATCACCATAGGTTGTATGTCTATGTTCAGGCCGAAGAGGGCAGATTTATCGAAGCAAATGCATCTATATATTTTTTGCTTCGCTCTGACCCAAAACATCCATTTTGCTTATAATTTTGTTTGGCAAAATGACATCAACTGCAATCATTAACAGGAAGACAATGCCAAAAGTCATTGTTTTGGGGGTTCTGATTCACTGTCTCCCTGCAGGGAGACATGGGAGCAACTTCACCATGGCACCAACGGGATGACTCTTTTCTCTGTCACTAGAAATCTATGAAGGAAAAAACTGCATGATTGTATGGAGGTTGGTAATATAGGTAACAGTCTCAGAAAAATAAACAAACAAAAAAAATAGTTTCAGAAAATACTCTTCAGCATAACTAACCAGTTGCCGTTGAGTCGATTCCGACTCATGGTGAGCCCATGTGTGCCAGAGTAGAACTGTGCTCCTAGGATTTTCAGTGACTGATTTTTGAAAGTAGATTGCCAGGCCTTTTTTCCAAGGCACTGCTAGGTGAACTCAAACCCTCATCTTTCTGGTTTAGCAATGGAGCATGTTAACCGTTTTCACCATCCAGGGACTCCCTGCCCCTCCCTCTGCAAAAGCAGAGAATGAGAACCTAATAGACAGAGGGGGTGAGGGGCAAAGAGACGAGGAAATGAGGATTCTCAGGTGCTACAGTAACTGCCGACAAAGTCGGACAAAGGAAACTCGTAAAGGCACCTGATTAACAGTTGTTTTGGTACTGAGGTAGCCAGCTTTCCAACTGAACTACATACAGATAGGGTAGTAACTGGGGAGCATGTTTCCATGGCTGAGTGAAACAAAAACACTTAGCATGTAAGGAGTTTCTCATATGAATCAGTAATCAACATCAAAATTAAAACGGGAGTAATAAAGGCATTTGTAGTAGACTGTTCCACTAAGGGCCCCAGTGAGTCAGGCCTTGCAGTGCCCCTGCTCTTGTGCAATCCCCTGGCACATCGACTCTCGCCTTGGCCACGTGACTTGCTTTGGCTTACAGACCAGCAACAAGCATGACGCAAGCACGGGCTTTTTCACTAGCACTGCCCTGTTGGAACATGAGCGTTTGCAAAATAATAACGAGCGACAGGCATTCCTCTTTGTATGTATTGTTTCATTTATCCTTACACAGACCTATGAATTAATTACTCTTGTGATACCCATTTTACAGATGAGGAGACTGAGGTACAACGAAATAAGTGCCTTGCCCTAGGTCATGCAACAGGCAAATGATGGGCCAGATGTAGACACGGCTGGACGACGGCTTTTGAGTCCAGCTAAAACACTGGATCGGAGGAAAAAGTGAACTCTGAGCACCACGGTTTTCCCAAACACGTCTCTGGCTTCCACCACCCAAACAAGTGTAGGGCCTTAATTTTTCTTAGGCAAGGAGATCTGCGGAAAGTTTCAATATATCGCTGGCCGTTTCCTCAGGGCACTCTCTGTTTTCACGCGGCCTTATTTATGCGGCTCCAAAGCAGTACAGCAGCATGTTGTTGACAAAATGAAATTTTAAGGAAGAGTGGGTTTATGTGGCTGCAAAAGGCGCAGAGATTAATATTTGAGAGCTCTTGCCTGAGAGCTCTGGGAAGGGGGGTTTCTTAGGGCACCCAGATTTTACAGTTGGAAAAAAAAAAAAAAAGCTTTTCTCCTTCTGCCTACTGTAACATATTTGATATCAGGTGCGTGGAATATCTTGGCTCTTCCCCAAAGCAGACATTTGCTCACAGGAGCGCGGCCACACAGAGAGACAGAATTCAGACCTGCCAATTCTACCTCCAAACAGTAGTGTTCCCTCCAGCTCCTCCCCTGCGCTGCCCCATCTCACCTCACCTTCCCTTTGGTAAAGGTTCTAACATGCTTTGAGGACTCCAGAAATTGGGAAGGGGAGACACCAAGAAGGAAGTTCCTTCCTGCGGCCCCCACAATACAGGGTGACCGAGTCAAGGGCCAAGTCTGAGTTTTAATTTTCTAATCTCACCACCCTGTGTCCTGGAGAAAAACCCACCAGAATAGAATCCCTACCATGACGCACACCAGCTCCTACACCCCAGAGAAAAGAGTGAGGGTTGAGGGTGCAGTATGAATTGTTTTTTCTTTACATCCAAGCAGGAACCTCTGGGTGGTGCAAACAGTTAACATGTTCGGCTGCTAACCGAAAGGTTGACTGTTGGGTCTACCCAGGAATGCCTTGCAGGAAAGAGTTGACAATCTAGTTCCAAAAAAATCAGCCACTGAAACCCTGTGAGGCACAGTTCTATTGACATACATGGGGTCGCCATATGTCGGAGAGGACTCAAGGGCAACAGCTTTACTGATCTTAGAGTTCAGACGGACTATGTGTGCAGCGGGCGCTTATGGACGTGTGGGTGAGGGGCAGCATGGGGGAAGGTAGGTGGAAGGCAGAGCCCCTCGTGAGCTGCCTTCTGGTTCAGAGGGTGGGGTGGGTGGGGGCACATCCATGCCTTCCAACACACCCTTAGCTACTGCGTTTCTTTCTTGCTAACAAAGTTTTACATGAATTCTGTGGACTGATGGTGTCCATTTCCTAATGTGATGCTGAAGACAAATGTTACCTTCTGGAGGCAAAACACCCGTTGCTTACATTTAATGATTGTAGTGCAGGGAGTTATATGGAGTGGGGTCACTGGGGAGGGAATGAGCTCATAAAGAGATTGTGGGTGGGCTTGGGCCAACGGCCCCTTTCTCTGCTCCTGTTTCTTCATCTGATGGGAACCCACTGCCGTTGAGTCAATTCCGACTCATAGCAATCCTATAGGACAGAATCCAATATCCTATAGACTTTCCAAGGAGCGGTTGGCAGATTCAAACTGCCGACCTTTCGGTTTGCAGCCCGGCTCTTAACCATGGTGCCACGAGGGCTCCCCGTTTGATGGAAAGGACACCACAATTACAACTCATCCAGATTCCACAGCCCAAACACTAAGACCAGGGCAAAATCAGAAACGAAATTCAGCTGCAACTCTCCACAGTTCCAGGGCTTTCTTTCAGGGCAGAGTGCCTCTCAGAACTTCTGAGTCCTCCTAGGGATGCCATTCATCCTGTGGAGAAGGAGGCTACCCCCCAGGTGGGGAGTGGAGACGCTGTCCCAGACAGCCACTGACAGAATTCTGCTCTCCATCACACCCCCTGTAACCCCTGGAGAGTGGGTCCTGGCTGGCATGACCCCTGGAGTCAATTGAGAGATACCACGCCCTTGAGAAAGAGAAAGTGGACTTTATTGCAAGCAGGACAAGCAAGGAGCTCTAAGTCTGTCTCAAATCAAGCTCCCTGAGGTTGAGGATTCTAGGGCAGTTATAGCATTCGGGATAGGGAACTTTGCATAATTTATGGGGTGCAGTGAGGGGGTGCAATATGGCCACTTAGGTGACTTTTTTTGGGGGGGTACGAACCATGAAGCTTATTGCGCATGTCCGAATGGGCGGGGGCAAGGGGAGGGTGGATAGTGAAGGAGTCTTGAGCAGAGGAGCACTAAGATGGCCTTGGCTGCTACACAGAATGCCTTCTCAGGAGCTCACGGACCTGGGGTGGATGGAAGGAGGAGAAACAGTTTAACCCTGTCAGTTACACACCAAGGCATTTAAAGACATCAGTCAAGCCAAAGGCACCTCCAGTCTCAAGCAGTGACCCACTGACCTCCCAGCACTGGGGGTTGCTGACTTCAGTAACTGTTGAGTGACTTTCAGTTCCAGCAAGGAGGGTTTCCCTGGTTTCCCAAAGGCCCTCAGAAAGCCCTGAGGTCAGGGAACTAGCCAGTCTCAGAAGCCCTGTCCAGGCTCCTTGACCCAAGGAAGCAGCTCATGTAAGCGTAGACCAGAGAGTGGCATCTTACAGGTGCCAATTCTCCACACTGCTAGGATTCACTTCCTTCCTTTGGGTTCCTTTAATGAATGATCCCCATCCTGGGCTGTAAAACCATTTCCCTGCAAAATATAAAATCTATTGCTGAGCTCTGCAACGAGAATTAACCTTGATTACCGAAGTAATTTACTAATCAAAACTGGAGACCTGCTAATCAAGCTGGAATTGCCAGCTGCTTGATTTTTATAGTAACATAACCAAAATTGAACATTTGGTAAACAAGGGGTGTGGGTGTGATGGGGAGACTAAGAGAAGGTAAAGGAGGGGCTTGGCCTACCAGGCTGAGAGAAGGCTGGCCCTCGCTCCCTTGATCTGCCAGGGACTCGTTTGCCAACAGGTATGACAGAAACGGAAAACCTGGTGGCGTAGTGGTTAAGTGCTATGGCTGCTAACCAAGAGATCGGCAGTTCGAATCTGCCAGGTGCTCCTCAGAAACTCTATGGGGCAGTTCTACTCTGTCCTATAGGGTCCCTATGAGTCGAAATCGACTCGATGGCACTGGGTACTGGGTGTGACAGAAACAGGATAGGCAGGATGCAAGACAATGTCGTGGACAGGACAGTCTGCTTAAAGAAATATACAATAAGAGTTGGGGCAAAAATAGGTTATTGCAATGTAACTTTTCTTAGGTTGACTTTTTCTAGAAGTAGACACTTAGACAAGGATACAAGTTGGTTTGGGAGATGGTTCCAGAAAACACCACTAGGGGAGCAGTAAGTGAGACAGAGAAGAGAAGACAGCCAACGTAGGATGCGCCATTGAACAGGTTACTGCTATTGCCTCACTGAGTCTGTCTGGGAGACTGTGTAGAGGGCACCTCAGAATGGTGCCACCTAAGGTGGAGGAAGTTGAGTGCTTATTTACCAAATCTGGTCTATTATTGGCTGAGGGCTGCTCCTGAGAACTTTACCTCCCTGGCACTTCTAGATTGCCTTAAACACATGCCAAGCAGGCCTTCCTGGCCCAAGGACCTTGCAATAGGACCAGGGCAGCAAGTAGCAACCGTGCATGCTCTGAAGACAGAGGTGGGACACTGACTGCATCTGCTGCCTGACTCTGCCTTAAGCTTCACTGTTAGCATGTGGAGCTGGTAAAAAGTACCCTTAGGAGAGGTCAGATTTTCTGAAAACACCTCCTCAAGGAAGAAAGCACCATGCTCCTTCAGGCTTCTGTGCTTTCTCTGACGGGGATGGCCTCAGCTAAGGACCCCTCTCCCCTCTGAGCTACTCAGTGTGTGCTGTGCCCAGACCCCCATGTCCTTTCCACCCTGACTAGCACTGTATGGTGCCCGTTCTAGTTCCATCTCTCCTGATAGGCTGGCAACGCATGGAGAACTGGAGTGGTGTGTTTCTCTGCATGTCTAGAGTCTAGAAGACTTCCTGACATGTGATGGGTTCCAAGGGATGGCTGATGATCTGGTGAGTTAATGAGTGACCCTGGATTGCAGAAGAGCCCCTCCCCTCACCCATCCCAGGCCTCCACCTCACACTCACAGATCTTCCTCGTTAGAAAAGCGTTTCCTCATATGTGAATCCATCCACCCTCAGGCCGCCCATGAGATGGGTAAGACAGGCAGGGGGCAATAGAAAACCTTGGTTCACTCTAGACTCACCCACATGGGACACCCACTCAATCTCCTCAGATTCTACGTAGCTGTTATAGATTATATTGTATCCCCCGAAAAGGTGTGTTGAAGTCCTAACCTGTGATTGTGTCCTTTTTTGGAAATAAGAGTCTGAAGATGTTATCCACTGAATTAAGAAGAGATCTTCCTGGAGTAAGGTGGGCTGTGATCCAATCAGATTGGTGTCTTATAAAAGAGGACAAGACACATGAAGAGACAGAGAGAGAGAGAAGAGTGCCCTGTGAGACGGAGTTGGGCCACAGCTGCAAAACAAGCCAAGGAGCAGCTGGGGCTACCAGAAGCTGAGAGAGATAGGACGGAATCTTCTCTAAGGGTCTTCTGAGAGAAGGTAGCCCAGCCAACACCCTGAATTTGGACTTCCGGACTCCAGAACTGTGAGACAATAAATTTCTGTACTTGTAAGCCACCCAGTTTGTGTACTTTACTAAAGTAGCCCTTGGAGACTAAGGTATAGTTGCGCCTCAACCACAGAGCCTCCTCTACCAGCCAGGACTTTGGTCTTGGGGCTTCTGATCTCTAAGGACCACACCTGAGCTCTCTTCCTGCTGTGATTTAACAGAAGAAACATCAGTGCAGTGAACAGAATATCAGTTAAGAGTGCACGTTAGATGAGGTGGAGCCAAGATGGCCGAATAGACAGGCACTTCCGTCAAGCCCTCTTTATAACAAAGACCCCTCCCCCCAAAAAAAAAAAACTGAAATGAGTATATTTGTGCCAAGTTGGGAGCTCTGAGCATCAAAGGCAGCCTTAGACAACGAACTGAGGGGCAGGGGAAGGAAGAGGCTGTTCAGAAGCGGAGAGGAGTTACCGGACCCGAATCGTGGGGAGCCCTCAGGCACCATTCCCGGAGCGGCTGCAGCAGCAGCGGTGGCTGCGGGCTGGTCCTAGCGTTGGGCCGCAGTTTCCTCAGGGAGAAGCAGCCAGCCACACAGCCCACTCACACCTCCGGAACCTGAGGACAAGGGCGCTCTCAGCAAAAGCTAAGTACTTACCTATATTTTACCGTGCCCCCCACCCCAACCCCAGCTTCAGCAGCTGAATCCCTGGGCCTGACATAGACCCTGGTGAGCACCTGGAGCTGTCCTCCCAGCCTTGGGGAAGGAAAAAATTTCCAACTGGAGGGAAAAGATAATTTGCTAGCTCCATTAACCTGGGGAGCTCAGGACAGAAGCGGCTCCCGTCCAGGCATAAACTGCTGTGGAACTTGAGCACCCTTCCCTTCTGCATGGACCTGTGTGGGCTTATTTCGGGAGAATAGGCCCTCATTGGCAAACTCCAACCATTTCAGCTGTGCTGTGGAGAGGTGGGTGTTTGACGTTTGACATTGCTTTGCCTATTAAACAAGGTTCTCACCTACCCACATCAGGGACCTAAGGACTGGTAGCTCCACTCAGGTCACCCAGCCACCCGTGGCAGGGGTCCAAAGATAACTGGTACCTCCCAGTCCTTACAACCAAAAACTTTGGGTGCCCACGGCCCCCCTGTAGAACCCACCCACCAGCATGCTCTAGGGAACAGGGACGCATTTTCCTCAGAGACACATGGGGGTCGGTTCTCAGCCCCCTGCCTTGTTCAGAGTGTGACCCCCTGCTGCAATCAGATACCGGTATATATGCCAATCACCCCTGCCCTTCTAAGACTGTAGGACAGAGCCTGTACCACACAGTTGATGATCAGCTACCTGGAAAGCTGAGCTGAATTCATACAAGAAAACTCAATGAACTCCTAGACTGATATACCTGATAACAGCTCTAGCCAGTTGGGGACAGGACACCACAGCTCCAAAGGCGAAAAAATCAAGCTAGCTCACTCAAGCAACCCATAGGGGTATACCAAGACAAAACAAACCAAGCAGCTACGACACAGTAAGCAAGTATAAACTAATACAATAACTTCTAGATGGCTCAGAGACAACAGTCAACATCAAGTCACATAAAGAAACAGACCATGATCACCTCAACAGGCTCTCAAAACAAAGAATTCAGGGATCTTCTAGATGAAAGTGCATTCCTGGAATTACCAGATGCAGAATACGAAAGTTTAATATACAGAACCCTTCAAGACATCAGGAAGGAAATGAGGCAATACACAGAACAAGCCAAGGAACACACAGATAAAGCAGTTGAAGAAGTTAGAAAGATTATTCAGGAACATAATGAAAAGTTTAATAAGCTGGAAAAATCCATAGACAGACAGCAATCAGAAATTCAGAAGATTAACAATAAAATTACGGAATTAGGTCACTCCATAGAAACTCAGAGGAACAGAACTGAGCAAGTAGAAGCTAGAATTTCTGAACTCAAAGATAAATCACTCGGCACTAATATATTTGAAAAAAAATCAGATAAAAGAATTTAAAAAATGAATAAACCTTAAGAATCATGTGGGACTCTATCAAGAGAAATAACCTACGAGTGATTGGAGTACCAGAACAGAGAGGGATAACAGAAAATACAGCGAAAATTGTTGAAGATGTGTTGGCAGAAAAGTTCCCTGATATTGTGAAAGATGAGAAGATATCTATCCAAGATGCTTATCGAACTCCACAGAAGGTAGATATTAAAAGAAAGTCACTGAGACATATTATAATCAAGCTTGCCAAAGCCAAAGATAAAGAGAGAATTATAAGAGCAGCGAGGGATGAATGGAAAGTCACCTACAACGGACAGCCAATAAGAATAAGCTTGGACTACTCGGCAGAAGCCATGCAGGCAAGAAGGCAATGGGATAACATATTTAAAAAATTGAAGGAAAAAAATTGCCTGCCAAGAATCATACATCCATCAAAACTGTCTCTTAAATATGGAGGTGAAATTAAGACATTTCCAGAGAAACACAAGTTAAGGGAATTCATAAAAACCAAACCAAAACTACAAGAAATACAAAAGGGAGTTCTTTGGTTAGAAAATCAATAATATCAGGTATCAACCCAAGACTAGAACACTGGGCAGAGCAACCAGAAGTCAACCCAGACAGGGAAATCCAAAAAAACAAAGCAAGATTAAAAAAAAAAAAAAATGCCCAACATAGGGTAACAGCGATGTTATTATATAAAGGAAGACAACATTAGAATAATAAAGAGGGACTAAGAAATGTAATCATACACCTTTCATATGGAGAGGAAGATACGGCGATACTAAGAAATAAAAGTTAGTTTTAAATTTAGAAAAATACGGGTAAATAGTAAGGAAACCACAAAGGAGACAAACATTCCTACTCATCAAAATAAAATACAAGGGAAAAATACAGACTCAGCGGAAACAAAATCAACAACAACAAATATGAGGAAAGGACAATATATAAAGAAAATCTACTTAGCACATAAAATCAAGTGGGAAAAAGAAACTGTCAACAACACACAAAAAAAGACATCAAAATGATAGCACTAAATTCATACCTATCCATAATTACCCTGAATGTAAATGGACTAAATGCACCAATAAAGAGACAGAGAGTGGCAGAATGGATTAAAAAACAAGATCCCTCTATATGCTGCCTATAAGAGACACACCTCAGACTTGGACACACAAACAAACTAAAACTCAAAGGATGGAAAAAAAAATATACCAAGCAAACAACAATCAAAAAAGAGCAAGAGTGGCAATATTAATTTCTGACAAAATAGACTTTCAAGTTAAATCCATCATAAAGGATAAGGAAGGACACTATATAATGATTAAAGGGACAATACACCAAGAAGATATAGCCATATTAAATATTTATGTACCCAATGACAGGGCTGCAAGATACATAAAACAAACTCTATCAGCACTGAAAAGTGAGATAGACAGCTCCACAATAATAGTAGGAGACTTCAACACACCACTTTTGGTGAAGGACAGGACATCCAGAAAGAAGCTCAATAAAGACACGGAAGATCTAAATGCCACAATCAACTGACTTGACCTCGTAGACATATACAGAACACTCCTACCAACAGCAACCAAGTATACTTTCTTTTCTAGTGCACATGGACCATTCTCTAGAATAGACCACATATTAGGTCATAAAGCAAGACTTAGCAGAATCCAAAACACTGAAATATTACAAAGCATTTTCTCTGATCATAAGGCCATAAAAGTGGAAATCAATACCAGGAAAAGCAGGGAAAAGAATTCCAGCACTTGGAAAGTGAACAATACCCTGCTCACAAAAGACTGGATTATAGAAAACATTAAGGATGGAATAAAGAAATTCAGAGAATCCAATGAGAATGAAAACACTTCCTATCAGAACCTTTGGGACACAGCAAAAGCGGTGCTCAGAGGCCAATTTATATCAATAAATGCACACATCCAAAAAGAAGAAAGGGCCAAAATCAAAGAATTATCTCTACAACTTGAAGAAATAGAAACAGAGCAACAAAAGAAACCCACAGTCACCAGAAGAAAACAAATAATAAAAATTAGAGCTGAACTAAATGAAATAGAAAAGAGAAAAACAATGGAAAGAATTAACAAGACCAAAAGCTGGTTTTTTGAACAAAATTGATAAATCACTGGCCAAACTGACAAAAAAAAAAAAAAAAAAATCAGGAGAGGAAGCATATAACCCATATAAGAAATGAGAGGGGTGATATTACAACAGACCCAACTGAAAGTAAAAGAATCATATCAGATTATTATGAAAAACTATACTCAAACAAATTTGAAAACCTAGAAGAAATGGATGAAATCCTAGAAACACCCTACCTACCTAAACTAACACAAACAGAGGTAGAACAACTAAATAGACCCATAACAAAAGAAGAGTTTGAAAAGGTAATCAAAAAACTCCCAACAACAAAAAGCCCTGGTCCAGACGGCTTCACTGCAGAGTTCTACGAAACTTTCAGAGAAGAGTTAACACCACTACTACTAAAGGTGTTTCAGAGCATAGAAAAGGACTGAATACTACCGAACTTGTTCTATGAAGCCACCATATCCCTGATACCAAAACCAGGTAAAGACACCACAAGAAAAGAAAATTATAGGCCTATATCCCTCATGAATGTTGATGCAAAAATCCTCAACAAAATTCTAGCCAATAGAATTCAACATCATTTCAAAAAAATAATTCACCATGACCAAGTGGGATTCATACCGGGTATGCAGGGATGGTTCAACATTAGAAAAACAATTAATGTAATCTAAAAAAAAAAAAAAAAAAAATTTTTTTTTTACCACATAAATAAAACAAAAGACCAACATCACATGATTTTATCAATTGGTGGAGAAAAGGCATTTGAAAAGTTCAACACTCATTCATGATAAAAACTCTCAGCAAAATAAGAATAGAAGGAAAATTCCTCAACATAATAAAGGGCATTTATACAAAGCCAACAGCCAACATCACCCTAAATGGAGAGAGCCTGAGAACATTCCCATTGAGATCGGGAACCAGACAAGGATGCCCTTTATTACCACTCTTATTCAATGTTGTGCTGGAAGTCCCAGCCAGAGCAATCAGGTTAGATAAAGAAATAAAGGGCATCCAGATTGGCAGGGAAGAAGTAAAAGTATCTCTATTTGCATGTGACATGATCTTATACACAGAAAACCCTAAGGAATCCTCCAGAAAACTACTGAAACTAATAGGAGAGTTCAGCAGAGTATTGGGATACAAGATAAACCCACAAAAATCATTTGGATTCCTCTACACCAACAAAAAGAACATCGAAGAGGAAATCACCAAATCAATGCCATTTACAGTAGCCCCTAAGAAGATCAAATACTTAGGAATAAATCTTACCAGAGATGTAAAAGACTTATACAAAGAAAACTACAGTACACTTCTGCAAGAAACCAAAAGAGACTTACATAAGTGGAAGAACATACCTTGCTCGTGGACAAGAAGACTTAACATTATTAAAATGTCTATTCTACCAAAAGCGATCTATACATTTAATGCAATTCCAATCTAAATCCCGACGACATTCTTTAATGAGATGGAGAACCAAATCACCAACTTCATATGGAAGGGAAAGAGGCCCCAGATAAATAAGGCATTACTGAAAAAGAAGAACAAAGTGGGAGGCCTTACTTTACCTGATTTTAGAACCTATTATACCACCACAGTAGTCAAAACAGCATGGTACTGGTACAACAACAGATACATGGACCAATGGAACAGAATTGAAAATCCAGACATAAATCCAACCACATATGAGCAGTTGATATTTGACAAAGGCCCCAAAACAGATAAGTGAGGAAAATACAGTCTTTTTAACAAATGGTGCTGGCATAACAGGATATCCATCTGCATAAAAATGAAACAAGACCCATACCTCACTCACTCCATGCACAAAAACTGACTCAAAATGGATCAAAGACCTAAATATAAAATCTAAAATGATAAAGACCATGGAAGAAAAAATAGGGACAACGTTAGGAATCCTAATACATGGCATAAACACTATACAAAACATTATAAACAATGTAGAAGAAAAACTAGATAACTGGGAGCTCCTAAAAATCAAACACCTATGCTCATCCAAAGACTTCACCAAAAGAGTAAAAAGACTACCTACACACTGGGAAAAAGTTTTTAGCGATGACATTTCTGATCAGCGCCTGAACTCTAAAATCTACATGATAGTGCAAAAGCTCAACTGCAAAAAGACACATAACCCAATTAAAAAATGGGCAAAAGATATGAATAGACACTTCACTAAAGAAGACATTCAGGTAGCTAACAGAAAAAAAAAAAAAAAAACAGATGTATGAGGAAATGTTTAAGATCATTAGCCATTAGAGAAATGCAGATCAAAACTACAATGAGATTTCATCTCACTCCAGCAAGGCCGGCATTATCCAAATAACACAAAATAATAAATGTTGGAGAGGCTGTAGAGAGATTGGAACACTTCTACACTGCTGGTGGGAATGTCAAGTGGTACAACCACTTTGGAAATCGATTTGGCGCTTCCTTAAAAAGCTAGAAATAGAACTACCATACGATCCAGCAATCCCACTCCTTGGAATGTATTCTAGAGAAATAAGAGCCTTTATACAAACAGATATCTGCACACCCATGTTTATTGCAGCAGTGTTCACAATAGCAAAAAGATGGAGGCAACCAGGGTGCCCATCAACGGATGAATGGATAAATAAATTATGGTATATTCACACAATGGAATACTACACATCGATAAAGAACAGTGAGGAATCTGTGAAACATTTCATAATGTGGAGGAACCTGGAAGGCATTATGCTGAGTGAAATTAGTCATGTGCAAAAGGACAAATGTTGTATAAGGCCAGTATAATAAGAACTTGAGAAATAGTTTAAACTGAGAAGAAATCATTCTTTTGTGGTTACGAGATGGGGGAGGGAGAGGGGTGGGAGAGGGGCACTCACTTATTAGATAGTAGATAAGAACTACTTTAGGTGAAGGGAAAGACAGCACACAATACAGGGGAGGTCAGCACAATTGGACTAAACCAAAAGCAAAGAAGTTTTCTGAATAAACTGAATGCTTCGAAGACCAGCGTAGCAGGGGCAGGGGTCTGGGGACCATGGTTTCAGGGGACATCTAAGTCAATTGGCATAAGAAAATCTATTAAGAAAACATTCTGCATCCCACTTGGAAGAGTGGCGTCTGGGGTCTTAAACGCTAGGAAGCAGCCATCTAAGATGCATCAATTGGTCTCAACCCACCTGGATCAAAGAAGAATGAACACCACCAAGGACACAAGGCGATTACGAGCCCAAGAGACAGAAAGGGCCACATGAACCAGAGACTACATCATCCTGAGACCAGAAGAACTAGATGGTGCCTGGCTACAACTGATGACTGCCCTGACAGGGAACACAACAGAGAACCCCTGAGGGAGCAGGAGAGCAGTGGGATGCAGACCCCAAATTCTCATAAGACCAGACTTAATGGTCTTACTGAGACTAGAAGAACCCCTGTGGTCAAGGCCCTCAGACCTCTGTTGCCCCCGAACAGGAACCATTCCCGAAGCCAGCTCTTCAGACATGGATTGGACTGGACAATGGGCTGGAGAGGGATGTTGGTTAGCAGTGAGCTTCTTGGATCAGGTGGACACTTGAGACTATGGTGGCATCTCCTGCCTGGAGGGGAGATGAGAGGGTGGAGGGAGTTAGAAGCTGGCAAAATGGACATGAAAAGAGAGAGTGGAGGGAGAGAGGGGACTGTGTCAATAAAGGGGGAGAGTAATTGGGAGTGTGTAGCAAGGTGTATTTTTTTTTTAGCAAGGTGTATATGGATTTTTGTGCGAGAGACTGACTGAGTTTGTAAAGTTTCACATAAAGCACAATAAAAACTATAAAAATTATTAAAAAAAAAGAGTGCATGTTATCAGAGTTAGTCTGGAGGGTGATAATTCTCTGAGAAAGGGCGGTGCTTTCTCTCTGCATCTTATGCTGTCCGTAAGTATGTAATAATTAAGAACAATGATCAAGAGCAGGCAGTACTTGGTGCCTCTTGCCTGAAAGGAGTTTCTTCTGGTTGTTATACAGGAAATGGATCAGATCCTTGTGATCCATAGGGTTTTCATAGGCTGACTTTTGGAAGTAGATTGCCAGGCCCCTCTTCCTAGTCTGACTTAGTCTGGGAGCTCTGCTGAAACCATTCAGCATCATAGCAAGAGGCAAGACAGCACCAACAGATGAGTGGTGGCTGCTCACGAGGCACATCAGCTGGGACTCAAACCCAGGTCTCCCACATAAAAAAAAAAAAAAAAAAAAGGAGGGTGAGAATTCCACCACTGAAACACCACTAACTCCCACTGTATTTTGAATTGTCATAATTATCGGTGGGGGTGTAGCCTTCCAGACATTCTTTTTGTACTTACATAGAAAATGCATGTTATTGGCAGGGGGTAGGGTCGTTGTCATTGCTGTTCTTGTTCTCTGGGTAAGCGTAACTTGGAGTACTTCTTTGTTACTCAGAGTAGACTACAGACCTTAGATCTGCTCACTGCCTAGTCGCCCATTTCCCTGTGGATAGGCAGTTGGGTTACTTTGCTGTTGTTATAACCGTACCCCGCTGTGTCAGCATCCTTCAGTGTGACTCCTTGAACACTGTGTGAGTGTTTCTAATGTACGCTCCCAGAAGTGGAAATGCTGGGAGGACAGAAAGTCTGCGTGCTTTCAATTGTACAAAAACCCATTGCCAAGAAGTTGATTACAACTCATAGTGACCCTATAGGACAGGGTAGAACTGCCACAGAGGGTTTCCAAGGAGCAGCTTATGGATTCGAACTGCCAACCTTCTGGTTAGCAGACAAGCTCTTAACCACTCCACCATCAGGGCTCCAACTAGATGTTGCCAATTTGTTCCCCTAAGGGTCTGTAAGATGTGTACTACACCCAGTACCCACACCCTTTCCAGCTCTTTTTATTGTCAGAATCAAGAGTTTTGCCAATCTGATGCATAAGAAATGCTATTTTTTTTTTTTACTATTTTATTTTGCATAGTATGGACAACCGGTGAAACTGAGGAACTTTTGTTCACTGGCCGTTGGATTTTGTCTAAGAAGCCTTAGCTTTTGCCCATCTTTCTATGTGAATGTTTATCTTTTCCTTCTTAAATTGTAGTTCTGTACATGTCGGGCACACACATTCTGGATACTAATCCTTTTGGCTTTATTACTGTTTCAAGTCATGGAGGCTTGTGTTCTTTTCTTCCTCCTGTCCTCCTCACCCTCCTTTCTCTTCCTGGGAGAATCCAGGCACTGCTGAGAAAATGTGATTATATCTGGCACATCTGGGAACACTTCCCCCATCTCACTTCTGCAAAGGGAAAACCCCAAGTCTGATATTTACTGCTTAGGAAACTACCCAGCTCTGTTCATCTGCAATCTTGAAGCCACGCAATTAATAGACGTCAGGAATTCTGATTATTCAGAAGGACAGGGACCTCATATCCTACAGACCTGCACCTCTTTCCAGGTGTGCACGGTACACTCCTTCTCCCTAAGCCTGGATTCAGCCCCAGCAGGCTCCCTGACGGCTGTGGTCAGCACTGCTCAGCTGGAGTTAGCAGGGTAGGAAATCCATATGCTATCACTGACACAGCATAATCAAGTACATTTTAATCATCTCAGTTAACAGGGGTTTCAAAGCCTCTCTACTTCGCAATGATTATCTCGTCAGATATTTCATTACAAAGAAAAACTCAGCTAATCCATTTGACCTCACCATTTAGAAAAAGGATAATAACAACAAGCTAACATTTATTGAGTGGTTACTATGTACCAGACACTGTGTAAAATGCTTTACAGTATTTTCTCACAGACTCTGACAGCTGCTGCTTGAGTAAACAGTGTCCCATCCCAGGGAAAAGGCAAAACGCCCCCCTGCTGCTCTTAACTTGACCCTTTGATCTCCTAAGATGTGTGCTGAAAGACATCAGCTTTCATTCCACAGGGACCATTATCACTGAGCATGTTTGTCTTCTGATACATTCAAAATCCTAACAGTTCTAGTTGTCCTGATCTGGAACTTACGTTTTAGCTTGTTATTGTTAGCTGCCATTGAGTCAGCACCTGACTCTTGGCCACCCCATGAACAAGGGAACTAAACATTGCCTGGTCCTGTTCCATCCTCATGATCAGTTGCAGATTGGACCATTGTGACCCATAGGGTTTTAATTAGCTGGTTTTTGGAAGCAGGACATCAGGCCTTTCTTCCTAGTCCATCTTAGTCTGGAAACTCCGCTGGAAACTGTTTAGCATCCAGCAGCATGCCAGCCTCCTTTGACTGAGGGGTGGTGGCTGCACACGAGGTGCATTGGCTGGGAATTAAACCCAGGTCTCCCCCGTGGAAGGTGAGAATTCTTCCACTGAACTACTACTGACCCATAGTGGGAGAGAAAAACCATAGAATGAAATTTTATTCAATAGTCAATGCTGTTGATGCTCCACTCAGATCCCATTGCCTGGGCTGCTGCACCCCTCCCCAGCTGCTGTGAGAGCTGAGTGCTAACAAATGCACTCCTCTGGAAATTGCCCTTGACCCTTCCAAGGTAGGTCCCTCCCCTAGCCAATGACCAATGAAGACAGGGATATAAAAGCCCAGACCCCTTTTCTCCAGCAGGGACAACCCTTGGCGCCATCAACACTCGAGAACTCTCCGTGGGGACCAAAGAGCCTTCACCTGGCTTTTTTCCCTTTTTCTCTCCTTCTTCCTTTCTCCACCACAGGTTTTATATGAGATCACTCTCCACAAATCACATGCACAAGAAGCTCCATCTCAGGTTCTGCTTCCAGGAAGTCTGACCTAAGACAAGGCCCAGGGAACGCTTTCTCCTTTAACCTGGTCCGTGCTCTCAGATTTAGGCTTCGGTAACTGGGCATCCCTTTGCATCTCCATCACCACCATAAAGAAGGACCTTAGGAAATTGAATTGAAAGGAAAAACTATTATGCCTCTGTGGTCAAATGGAGGACTCTCCAGAGAGACTCTTGGGCTTCTAGATCTTTCTAAAACAACAGATAATCTCTATCTGTGTGTCATCTGATTAGCTTGCTATGTCTCCACCACTTTCCCTCCAAACCAAGAAATAACATCAAAATGCAAGTGAGTGAGAGACTCTGATCAGGCAAAGCGAGTTAGGCCCCCACTTATGACATGCCCCCAGCATGCCCTAGTCTTTTTCAGTTAGGGTGCTCCCAGTTTAGGTTTCTGCCATTGAAACTCTTCAGTGTAAACTTGAGAAAAAGAACAATTTAAAATAATCCTAACCCAGGGGTTTCAGGTGTCACCAAGTCAGTCATAAGCTCCAGAGCCACTGAGTCTGACCCTCAATTTTATGAATCCTGCCCTCTCCTGGAAAACCTGGTGGTGTAGTGGTTAAGTGCTATACCAAACCAAACCCAGTGCTGTTGAGTCGATTCCGACTCATAACGACCTTAGAGGACAGAGTAGAACTGCCCCATAGAGTTTTGAAGGAGTGCCTGGTGGATTCGAACTGCCAGCCCTTTGGTTAGCAGCCATAACACTTAACCACTACACTACCAGGGCTCCCGTTAAGTGCTATAGCTGCTAACAAAAAGGTCAGCAGTTCGAATCCACCAGGTGCTCCTTGGAAACTCAATGGGGCAGTTCTACTCTGTCCTATAGTGTCGCTATGAGTCCGAATCAACTCAGCTACAATGGGTTTTGGGTTTTGGGCCCTCCCCTGGCCAATGACTCAGTTTGCTAAACTCTGCCTGCTGACCATTGAGGAGACACGTGTTCTCGATTCTCTGGGTCCTTCTGGTTTTTTTTCTGCTAACCTCAGGCTCCATCTACACAGCATCTTGTAAAGTATTTATCTGAGTAAATCAGAACAAAAATGAATATCCACCTAATTGTGCCTGCGTTATCTAAGCACATGTTGTTCCAGCAATGAAATTTCTGAGGACTTTTGTTTAACAAACTGTTGAGCTTCATTTAATTATAAATTTTCCCAGATAACCACCCCATTTCTCTCCTTCTTGCCTTTGCTTGTGGAAACATAGCCTAAAAGCTAAAAGAACAGTTTTCCTCCATCCTCAAGACCCCTATTAGAGCAGGAGGCAAAGGGCATCAGGCCATTTTTGATACAGAAAAACCTAGAGCTACATGAAGCCTCCATCTGGCAAACATCATATACCACCTGATTTGGGGCTGGATATCCATTTCTCCCAAACTACTCCGAGCCTGGTTCACCAGCCCCTCACTTCCCTGAATAAGAGGGCAAGGCCTGCCCTGATATGACAAACGAGACCCACCCATCCCAGTTCAGACAAAATTCATCAGAGACGTTCTGGGCACTGTCCTTTTCTCAGAGGCTTCAGTTTCATACGTGAAACTTGGTCGAGCAGCAAGGCTACATTGGCAGCCTTCTATCCCATCCTGCGAGCTTCCTCCTGGACAGGGCTTTGTCTCTGGCAGCATCAGTTAACCCTCCTTACAGTCGCCCTTGCAGACTAGAGAAGCAGCAGGCTAACCCTGGAACAGGGCCTGTCATCACCTGGTCCTCTCCCACCCCTTGCTCTGGGATAGACACCTTTTCCAGAATCTCATCGGGTGGCAATATAGCAGCCAGAGGTTTCCAGGTGGAAAATCACCTTAAGAAAGCAGCTGAACCTAGCTGTTTAAGACAGAGATTTCTTCCTCTCCTTTGCATCTGTATTGGGGAATATGGCTCTCTTTAGGAAGGACCAATGA
Source organism: Loxodonta africana (assembly GCF_030014295.1). Classification (NCBI taxonomy): domain Eukaryota; kingdom Metazoa; phylum Chordata; class Mammalia; order Proboscidea; family Elephantidae; genus Loxodonta; species Loxodonta africana. The sequence goes on from NC_087362.1 coordinate 70,700,928, forward strand.
ACCCTTAGCACTCAGGACTATAATGTGCACTTCTTTAGAACTTCAAGTTGGGAAAGCACAAGAAGGAAGCCTACAAGGGCCGTTTTCATTCTGCAGCAGTGTGGCTTTCAGGTTCACGTCGGTTTATTCCGCAATCAAGAGCAATCCCCCTCACTTTGCCAAATCACACCACACTTCTCTCCCCATTCCACCCGAGGAGCAGGAGACGATAACAAACAGCATTCCGACGTCAGGAATCAATTTTATTGAAAACGTGTTAGGTTTCAGTAAAACTGAAGGATCAGACACCGGAGGAGAGGGAGCCAGGGCAGAGAAGACGGTGCACCAAGCTTTACTTCTGAGTGCTACAAAATATTGAACTAAAAATAACATTAAAGATGAAATTTGTAATGAATCTCAAGCTGCTAAATTCCCCAAGGCTGGATCTGCCAAAGGCTTTGCGGCAATCCTCTGTTCTTTCCTGTCTTTATTTAAATATTTTATACAGTTGTCTATGTTCGTGTGCAGCGTGAACCGTCATTTATATTTCAGTCCACTCTAAAATGGATCTTAGGCCGCCTCAAGCTGAGCGCAGCGCGGGGTGGGTCTGTGCGGAGAAGCAGGCTGGAGTGGGGCGTGTAAATGAAGACGGATACTTAATGTACTTTTTGTGTACTTCTGTTGGGCTGTCATGTTTCCTGCCTTAAACCTGATTTGTAATTCTATGGGTTTTGTGACATTATGATAAGATGAGATGTGTGTGAGACTCCCATTTAGCAGGGACATTGATGGGCACTTGAGTTAAAGAGAGTGGCTGACGAGAGCCAGGCAGGATGCAGACCCCACGGCTTAAGCCTCAGCTGCAGAACTGGCTTCCTCTGCAGCCGTAGTATTTCATGCTTCTGTGAACTTTTGGAAGAATAAAACATTTCCAAGATAAACTCAGTTTTCCCTGGTGTTGAGCTTAACTTACTACGGCACTTAATGATTTACCCCAGTTTGGGTGAAATTGTGCTTTTTCCTAGTTCTTACACCAGGGGAGAGGGCTGAGAATAAACGGTGAGGCCAGGTGTGGATGCACAGGAAGGCAGAGTAGGGGGGCAGTTAACGTGGAAGGCCTTGGGGGCACTCTGGTACCCACACCCATCACACAAAAGCCTGTGTGTGTGTGTGTGTGTGTGTGTGTGTGATGGAGGTGAGAATGGATCCCCAATGCGGTTTCCCATTTGGATTCTGCAAAGGCACCAGAGCCAACCTATCCAAGTCCCACGCACACAATGTGTTGAGGCATTCATTCTAGGGGGACCGGAGTGGGGTGGGGGTTGGGGTTCTCCGCAGGTCCTTCCTTTCCCCAGGCTGCCTGCCTAGTGTTAACAGAACCCAGCTGTTGTCAGCCTCCCATGGCCTGTGGCCACCACGGAGGGGCAGTTTCTTCTTTCCCCAATGCCCAGCTGGGTAGAAGAAATTCTGCCCCCTTCTGTCCCTGACCCTTCACCAGGCCCATTCCTGCAGCTAGCTCTCACCCTGGACCCACCAGCACCTTCCCTTTTGGGGCCTCCCTCTAGGACTCCAGATTGTGGGGCCTGTCAGTGTTGTTTACAACATGGCTGCTGGGATCTGTGGTGCATCCTATAAAAGGGCAAAGCAAGATTCATGCAGAAGCATTTGTGAAAACAAAAGGACAAGGGTGTGGAGGGAACCCTAGGCCCCCCTCCCCAACATACGCACACACATACAGACACTGTTATTTCTCCAGAGCCAAAGGTCTCAGATAAATATAATCATACCTGGTGTTTCTCAGAACGTGTGGGACTACGTGGAGCTGGGCGGCTCTTTCTCCTCTTGCCCCCCACCCTCTGTCTCCGTCACTGGTCACTGTCCTCCTGTTTCTCTGTGTAGCATAGGTAAACACCACGGAGTCAGACCGCCTGGTCCTAATCCTCAGTTGGGCCCTTGCTGGTGTGTGACAGTAGAAATCAGTCAGGCTTTGTACACCTAAGTTTAAAAAAAAAAACTTTAAAATGGAAATTATGTGCACTCTACAGGGACTTTTTTTTTTTTTTTTAACTGTGCTTTAAGTGAAAGTTTACAAATCACGTCAGTCTCTCATACAAAAACTTATATACGCCTGGCTGTGTACTCCTACCTGCTCTTCCCCTAATGAGACAGCACACTCCTCCTCTCTACCCTGTATTCCACATGTCCATTCACCCAGCTCCTATCTGTCTCTGCCTTCTCATCTTGCCTCCAGACAGGAGCTGCCCACATAGTCTCGTGTGTCTACTTGAGCCAAGAAGCTCACTCCTCACCAGTATCATTATGTATCTTATAGTCCAGTCCAATCCCTGTCTGAAGAGTTGGCGTCAGGAATGGTTTTAGTGTCGGGCTAACAAAGAGTCCAGGAACCGTGGCCCCTGGGGTCCCTCTAGTCTCAGTCAGACCACTAAGTGTGGTATTTTTAGGAGAATTTGAGGTCTGTATCCCACTGTTCTCCTGCTCCATTGGGGTTCTCTGTTGTGTTCCCTCTCAGGCAGTCATTGGTGGTAGCCAGGCACCACCTAGGTGCTGATATAGTCTCTGGTTTATGTGTCCCTTTCTGTCTCTTGGGCTTATATTTACCTCGCGTCCTTGGTGTTCGTCTTTTTCCTTTACTCCAGGTGGGTTAGACCAATTGATGCATCTTAGATGGCTGCTTGCTAGCATTTAAGACCCCAGATGCCACTCACCAAAGTGGGATGCAGAACGTTTTCTTAATACATTTTCTTATGCCAGTTGACAGAGATGTACCCTGAAAACATGGTCCGCAGACCCCTGTTCCTGCTACTCTGGCCTTTGAAGAATTCAGTTGTATTCAGGAAACTTCTTTGCTTTTGTTTAGTCTGGTTGTGCTGAGCTCCTCTGTATTGTGTGTTTTCTTTCCTTACAGGGACTTTGAGAGACGTGGATGTATCAAGGTCAAGAGGAAGATAACCAAGACCTGGCACAGCACCGACAATGATGCCACATCCCTTCCGGCCCAATATACTCTCTCCAACATCCACGCGTGCCAAAACCATGTCCCTGGCCTTGTTCCTTCCTTCTGCCTGCAGAGGACCCTGCCCTTCCTTCAAAGTCCCTGCCATTCAGGAAACCCACAAAGACTGTTGCCTCCTAATGGGGGGGGGGAGGGGGTTTTGATCTCAGGGTTAGAAAGATCTAGCCCCAGATGGGCCTCAGGGAGTTAGAGGAGCAGCTGCCCCTTCATCCAGGGTCCTCAGGACTTCACCAAGCCCATCCACAGGCCGTGCTGCTCTCAACTGCTGCCTCGTTTGAAGTTATTTGGCTGCAAGTAGCATGAGTCCACTCGTTCACTCTGAGCAAAGAAGCTGACTCTGTTACTAGGAAACAGCCCTTTAGGGGAACCCACAGAAGGAAGGACAGTCCTACCAGAAAGATCAAATGGCTGTCGTTTTCCTCTCCCTCCCACTCACACCCAGGCTCTTCCTAAGGACAAGTTTATCCTAGACCAGAAGCTTGGCCTAGAAGGCAGTGCCATTTGGCAGAGAGTCCCTGAGTAGGGCTTCCACAGTCGGGGCTCTTTTGCTATCTCTGTGCCCACCCTGTAACACAGTCCAGCCACTTACTCTCTCAGGGCCTTGGCCTCTTCGACTGTAAAATGAGCACCATAAGGCCTGTACCTTGCCAGCCTCTGGATGGTTGTAAGCATCCCATGAGATGCTCAGAGAGGAGAAAATATTTCCACTGATGCAATGCTTGGGTGAGAATCAGGGTCACAATGCAGGTCCTTTGGCTTGCTTGTTTTGGAGACCATTTCCTTGGGAAGTGTGGGGTCTAGCCTCTGAACCACTGGATGGGGGAGGTCCTGCAGAGGAGGCCTGTCCCACATCACTCAGAGGAGAGGGGCTGTGCTCCAGGACAGCCTGCCTGTCCTGCTGTAGTTCTGCTGGGTTAACCCCAGTGGGAATGTGGCCTGCCCAGCCCTTGCTTTGTCTCCTTAATCACCTTTGTGTTTCCTCACTGACCCTAGGCAGACATCTGACTTGTGACCCTCCTTCTGTTCACAGCATGCAGGCATTTGGTGAATGGTTAGGTTTTTACACTGAGGGACGACAAGGTGATGATTAGCTCACAGAAATCTCCAGTGAACGGAGGAAGGGGCTAGGCTGGGCCCCCCTCCCAGTGAGGCCACAGAACTGCAACCTGATCCATGACCCTGAGCTCATTCTGACCAAGCAGACACGTGTCCTGGGCAAGTGGAAAGGAGATGAGAGACTGCACATATGTGGAGTGAATTCTTAAGGCAAAATCGCAATGCCCAGTCCCTGCCTGATGGGCAAAGAATGCCTGTGGGAGGTGGGCAGAGGAATGCCCCCAAATTTATCAGGCCCCAATCCCTGGAGCCTGTAAATGTTACTTTGCAAGGGAAAAGGGCCTTTACGGATGTGATGAAGTTAAGGATCTTGAGATGGAGAGATTGTCCTGCTGGGCCCTAAATGCAATTGACCTGAAAAGGAGAGGAAGAGGGGGATTACACACACACACACACACACACACACACACACAGAGGAGAAAGGGCTTCATGAAGATGGCACAGAGGGAGCCTTGAAGACGCTGGCCTTGAAGACTGGCAGGATGCAGCTACAAGCCAAGGAGGGCCAACAGTCACCATGAGCTGGAAGACGCATGGAACGGACCTCCCCCTGGAGCCTCAGGAGGGAGTCTGGCCCTGCCAACACCTTGACTTCGTACTTCTGGCTTCCAGAACTCTGAGAGAATAAAGGTCTGCTGTTTTAATTCACCAAGTTTGTGGCAATTTGTTACAGCAGCCATGAGAAATGAATACACCACATAAGACAGGCCTTTCTCTGGAGAGGCCTCAATGGAACCACTGCTTAGGGCATCTGCCCCCAGGGTCACTAGCTGGACTCTCTGCATTCCCAAGTTTCAAGTCCCAGGCTCAGATGTATTCCTGTCTCTTCCCTAAGCCTCCTTCCTTAATTGGGTATCTGCTCCTGCAGGGCTCAGGCAATGCATCCCTGTATGCCCAAAACTCAGTACAGCTCCTGGTACAGAAAAATGGTTAGAAATCATTATTTTTGAATAATCAGCACAAGGAAACAGTTAATAAATAGTGAGTTGGTAAAGGGATACAACAGGACCTGCCACGTTAGTGGCAGATATCTTGCAGCATCAACTTTTATTATTATTAATATTATTATTTTATTATCTTCCATTTGATATACTTCTTCAAGTACATGTCTTGACTTCCCATTCATCCTTAAAGGTGGAGACCTACCTTCCTCACAGCAGAAGCCTGCGTGAGGCTCAGTACCTACCAGGTACTCAGTGAAGATCCACTCAGTGAAGATCCACTGTGAGTGGACATCCAGGTGGCCAACGGATATTTGTCCATCAAGTACCTTGGCTATCAACTTCTTATCAGCATAGGGTGGACAGAAAGCACCTGCAGGCCTGGTTTAAAGTGTGGAATACAGGAACCTCAAGTTTCAGGCCCTGTAACTCTGGAGCGGGGCTCAGGGAGCTGCATTTTTAATTAGCTTCTGAGGTGGCCTTGAAACAGGGGTTCAGGCTCCAGGACCACCTGTGGGGGACTCTGAGTGAGACAACTAAAGTGGAACCAATGACACTTTTCGGCTTTCCGTGGGCCAACCACTGGAGCTGGAGAGCTTGCTCTCTGCTTAAGCATAGAGATGTTTTCAAACATGCAGAATTGATAAACAACGTGAGATTATGGCTCTATTTGGGGAGGAGCCCTGCCAGACATCAGGCCAGGGCCCGTTTGCATCTGTCAATACTCCTCCATAAATACAATTCCTCAGGAGGCAGAGTGCAAATACCGTGCCGAGAAAACTGCATCAGGACACCAAGTGAACAGTGAGGAGGATAAATACAAAGAGAAGTTTGGGGGTATAAACACGTCTTTTTTTTTTTTTTTTGAGGGTTGGCAATTATTTCTGAAAATTATGAAATTTCAAGCATTTGCTTTGGTAGAAACAGCTGCGACTTTAAGAACCAAACTCTGAGCCAGGAAACATTGTATTTGAGCCAAGCATTTCTGCAACTGTATCTTATCTTTGAGCTTGGCCATGGGTTCCCCAGGCAGCCTGGTGCCTGCTCACTGCAGCTCTGCAGCCTGCACATCCTATCCAGAAAGGCCCTCTCCAACTGCCTCTTCTTCCAGGAAGGTGCAATGTCTGTACTGATTCACTTGGTGAGCCTGCCTAGAGGAGCACCAATTCCACAATTAGGGCTGACCAGGTTCACTTGGGAGCTGAAGGGGTGGATATCTGAAGGGAAGATGTGAGCAAGGGAGAAGCATTGGTCCAGGAGTCGGGAGACTAATTAGAGTGTCAGGAGATGCCTTCCTCTCTCTGGTCCTCAGTCTTTCCATCTCTTAAATGAAGGAAATGGACTCATCCACGTGGAATACTTAGTGATAGCACAGTTCAGTTGAAAAGATTTTAGGTGGCACATGGGTAACCCATTAAAGAACAGTAAATACCATGTTGAGAAATTTCTCCATGCTTCACTTGTCTCTCTGTCCCTCGAATTACATCAAAGTAAAAGCCTCAGTCTGGTGCTCTGGTGTCTTTACCGTCTTTCTCACATTTTGCTAATCCTTTTCAACAAAAAGGAGCAGATCTAAGTAAGGTTCGGAGCCCTAGGCAAGCAAAAGTATCTAGCTAGCATTTAATAATGTTGTCTTGTTTTCATTTTATTCAAGGCAGTGGTCGTGGTTTTACATCTATGGTAAGGATACAAAAGTTCCTTTTCAAATACATGCACGTGAGTACAAAGAATGAGACGATCTGTACAAACGCATTAGGCGAACATGAGCGCATATGTCAGAGGGAGAGTGGCCATCAAGTGACAGATGTTTGGGAGTCCCTGCACTTTCCTATCCCTGAGAACCCTTCCAGCTCAGCTTTTTATATGTCTTTATAAGAGCCAGGCCCTGTTCCCAATGGCCACATCTTGTCCTGTTTCCGTGTAGGGACTAGACCTACAGTGATCTTGGACCACATAACTTCGTGACTATTTTTATTTTTCTGCTGACACCCTTCACTCCCCAGCCACAGCAAACACCCTTTTCCTACCATCATGTTGCTGACGTCTGAGCCACCTTGGACTCCTCCCACACTTTAAGATTTCTATCAGAAGACATTTATCTGAAGGTGTGCACTACAGCAGACCTCCAGCAAGTTCCTTCCTCCTGCCTGTTTACATTAAAAATACTCATTAGGATTCAAATTACTTTGAAATTATGCTCATCTGGATTTCTGCACTTTATAAAGACTTCCGTGCCTATCTCTTCCTGGAGTTATAAGTTAAAATAGTTTTATTATGATAGAAACTGCTTTAAAAATGCCACAGACATTTGCAGAATTGTTGAGAAGACAGCTTCATGCTAAACGAGCCCTCTTTCACAGCCTACTCTTCCTGAGGGGAAACTGAGGTCTAGAGGTCTGGGAACTGAAGCTGCTTCAAGCATTAACTCAATGCTTTATTCATAGGTTCTCGTGGTTTATTGAAGGGGCAGCACTGCACACTCAAGTCATGGGCTAGCTCCATCCTTCCCTGAGAGTGTGGAGGGAATTATTAGCACTGACTACCTTCAATGGAGCCCTGGTGCAAAGTGGTTAAGAACTCAGCTGGTAACCAAAAGGTCAGTGGTTCAAATCCACCAGCCACTCCTTGGAAACCCTATGGAGCAGTTCCACTCTATGCTATAGGGTCGCCAAGAGTAGGAATTTACTCGATGGCTACAGGTTTGTTACCCACGGTATGAATGCTGGCTTTCTCTAACATTCGTCCAGGAATATAAAGTACGAGAACAGACATTATAGCAAATATGAGAGAGAACTTTCTGACACTCAGATCTTTCAGCAAGGAAATGGGCTGACTTCAGCGGTAGTGAGCCTGAAGGCACCACAGGGGGATTCCAGTCAGAGAACTGATGGCCACCTGACGTTGTAGAAGCGGGTCAGTCTCTGGGTGTGTGGACAGCAACACTTCTGGTCCTCAGAGTGTTCACTTCACCCCCTGCATTTGCCATGAGTTTTGGTGGGAAGAGAAAGGTATCCACTAAATTAGATTAAATAAAATGTGTCGGTAGACAAAAGGGCTGGCTTGGCCAGGTAGAGCTGGGTCCAGGTGCTTGAATGACATCATCAGGATTCCATCTCTTTATCCCTCTTCGTTTTCCCGTTAGCTTTATGCTCCAGAAGTTAGGAAAGGTAGTCTCCAGCTGGTCTAGGCCAGCATCCTCCCTGTTGAGCAGCCAGAGAGGTCAGAGGCTCATTCCCAATTGGTCCAGCAAAGGCCTTGAAGCTTTTATAAGAAATTAATCAGAGAGACACACAAAAATTTATATATAAGAGTATTCACTTGTATCTACTTTTCATTGCAAAATAGTTGAACATCATAAATGTCCAGTGGTGGAGAACTGGTTGAGTACATAGTCGTATATCCAAATGGTGGAAAATTACACAGCCAATAAAAAGCATGCTGTCAAAGGAGAGCAATCATGCAAAAATATTCTTGATATATTGCTAAGCAAGATAAATGAAAATTAATAAGGTCGCAGTTTTGTTACAAAATATTTGTTAATACAAACTGGATGCAAATGTACCAATATATTTTCTCTGTGTGCAAGGATTACAGATGATGTTATTTGAAAAATACTTTTCTTTATGTTTTAAATTTTCTATGATAAATGTGTATTACTTTATATAGTTAGAAAACAAACAAATATTGTTTTAAAAAATGGTCAGGTATGTAGTGGCTGACAAGTGAATCCCCAGCCTGGGGCAGTAGAAGGACCCACAGGAACTGCTCATTGTCTGATCTAAAACTGAACCAATCATCATGGAATACATAGGGCCACAGTGGGAAGGGGGAGAGACTTGGTTTGCTTCTCTGATGAAACAACCAAGACAGCTGGAACGATCACTGCTGAAGGTCTGCAGGTGTTCTCTGCCTCAGCCCCCAGCTGCTCTAACTCAGCCATGGGTTGTGACCAGGAGACAGCATGAAACGCCACTGTCAGGGACCTGTGACATGTGGTTAGCCCGAATATTTAATGAGATACACACACGCACATGACTGTTCGCACCAGTTACACTGTTACATCAGGCTACACGTTCAGTGCAGATCTGTAGCACCGGCCTCCTGGGTGTCTCTGATAATGTTGTGTCCATTCGACATTCATGTGGCACAAATGAAAACTCGTCAGTGTCTCTTCTGCCAAGCCTATAGTCATCAGGTCGATGGGACAGCTCACAAAGTCCCTCTCATTCCAGAGCAAGCCCTGCCCCTCCCAGAGCAAGCCCCACCCATCCCACAATAACCCCCGCCCATCCCACAGCAAGCCTCTGCACCTAACGCTGCAATAGCAGCCAGAATCCTGGAGCCAAGAGCAAGCTCCTCAGTAGCCAGAGGGGCTGAGGTTGGTGCCATCCCTGTCCCTGCCTCCGAGGAGGCGGAGCTTAGCAATTCTGAGACCCACCCCAACACTTCTCCTACCCTAGGCAGGCCATCCTCTGCTCAAGTCATTGGCCTTGTGTTTTCACTGCTGTGCCTGTCCTGAGCTAGCCCTTAGCTGCCCCCTTCCCCCCCCCGCCCCCCACCCCCACCCCATTTTCTGAGGCCATTTGGGAATAACTTCTTGGAAGATGTGAGTTGTGGCCACATATTTGAGGGCAGTAACAGCAAGACTTTGTAGAAACGGTGGAAGAGAAAACTGCGTATAAGGACAATTATGTTTCTTTATCACTGTGAACCACCACATATACAGTAGATGCTCAGAACATGGTGCCGTGCAGGAGACAGAGGCCTGTCCTCATGGAGCAATAGAAGGGGTGAGAGGTGTCAGAGAACCAGGAATATACATAAATGCCGCCTGGGTGCCATAAGTACCACCCAGTCCGAAAGGCACTAAGTGCTATATAAGAACAACGGCAAACATGTAAATAATAATAATAACAAATAAATAAATATTTGTAGCAGAGATGGCACGTAAGCATATCAAAAATGTTCAACATCCTATGTCAATTAAAAAAAAAAACTAACCTTTTGCCATCATGTTGATTCCAACTCATAGAGGCCCTATAGGACAGAGTAGAACTGCCTCATAGGGTTTGTAAGGAGTAGCTGGTGGGTTTGAGCTGCCAACCTTTTGGTTAGTAGCCAAGCTCTTAACCACGATGCTACCAGAGTCCCCCTATGTCAACAACAACAAAAAAGTCAATAGAGGATTGAAAATTAAAACAACGAGATACCACTACACACCTCTTAGAATGGCAAAAATCTAAAACACTGACAACACCAAATGCTGGTGAGGATGTGGAGCAACAGGAACACCCATTAACTGCTGGTGGGAGTGCAAGATGGCACAGCACCTTTGGAAGACAGTCTGGTAGTTTCTTACAAAGCTAATCATAGGCTTACCGTGTGATCCAGGACTCACGTTCCTAAGTACTTACTCAAATGAGTTGAAAACTTTTGTCCACAAAAAAACCTACACAGGAAAGTTTAGAGCAGCTTTCTTCATCATTGCCAAGCATGGGAGATAAACTGTGGTGCCTCCACACAATGGAGTACTATTCAGTGTTAAAAACAAATGAGCTATCAAAAGTTATCAAAAAGCTATGGAAAGACATGGAGGAAACTTGAATTCATATTGCTAAATGAAAGAAGCCAGTATGAAAAACTACATACTGTATGATTCCAACTATATGATATTCTGGAAAAGACAAAACTATAGAGGCAGTAAAAAGAAAAAAAAAAAAAATCCCCCTCTAGGGAGGGGAAAAGGATGACTAGGTGAAGTGCAGGGCATCATTTAAGGCAGTAAAACTATTGTGTATGATCCTATAATGGTAGTTACATGACATTATGTTGTTGTGAGGTGCTGTCAAGTCGATTCCCACTCATAGTGACCCCATGCATGACAGAACAAAACACTGACTGGTTTTGTGGCATCCTCACAATTGTGGTTATGCTTAAGCCCATTGTTGCTGCCACTGTGTCAATCCATCTCATTGAGGGTCTTACTCTTTTTCTCTGACTGTCTACTTTACCAAGCATGATGTCCTTCTCTAGGGACTGATCCCCCAGATAACATATCCAAAGTAAGTGAGAAGAAGTCTCACCATCCTCACTTCTAAGGAGCATTCTGGTTGTACTTCTTCCAAGACAGATTTGTTCACTCTTTTGGCAGTCCATGGTATATTCAATATTCTTCACCAACACCACAATTCAAAGGCATCAATTCTTCTTCAGCCTTCCTCATTCATTGTCCAGCTTTTCACACGAATATGAGGCAATTGAAAACACCAGGGCTTGGGTCAGGTGCACCTTAGTCCTTTAAGTGACGTCTTTATTTTTAACACTTTAAAGAGCGATCTTTGCAGCAGATTTGCCCAATGCAATGCATCATCTGATTTTTTGACTGCTGCTTCCATGAGTGTTGATCATGGATCCAAGTAAAAAGAAATCTTTGACAACTTCAATCTTTTCTCCATTTATCATGATATGGCTTGTTGGTCCACTTATGAGGATTTTTGTTTTCTTTATGTTGAGGAGTAATCCATACTGAAGGCTGTGGTCTTTGATCTTCATCAGTAAGTGCTTCAAGCCTTGTTCACTTTCACTTGTCAAAATCCATAGAACTGTACAGCCCAACAAGGCATCACTAATATAAACTATGGACTTCAGTTAATAATAGTGAATCAGTATTGGTTCACCAATTGTAACAAATATGCTACACTAACGCAAGATGTTAAGAGTGGGGGAACTGTCTGCAGGAAGGAGAGGGCCATATGGAAACTGTAATGTCTGTGTGATTTTGTAAAAACCTAAAATGTCTCTTAAAATAAAGTGTATTGAAAAAAAAATATAGCAGAGTGGTCAGGCCTGGGTCTGGGGACATGGCAGGCAGAGCAGAAGGGCCTGGGGGTATTTACCTGGAGAAATAGTTCATGTGGCCTCCTTGCAGACAGAGCAAGGCTTGGAGTGTGGCTCCCAAGGGCTGAGCTCTGAAGAACGGGCGTCAGTCCATGGACTCAAATGGTGGATGTAAGAGAAGCCCCTGGCGGTGAGGAGAGCTGTCCACTGTGGCTGCCCTCAGGAACTCACGTGGTTCCTTCCCATCTCTGGAAGCCTGGGCTGGGCACACTAGGGAAGCTAGGGAGATGCTTTTGCACTGAGAGCCTGTGACTCCCCTGAAGCCTCACAGTCAGAAAGGTGAACCTAAATGCTGCCATCCTCTCCATGTATTTCTTCCTGCTCTGTCTTGGGCCAACATGGGTAAATGAGACAGACTCTCTATACTGCAAGTGGCATAATAGACAAACAAGCAAAGAAAACCATCAAACTGGACTAGGCACAAGGGTTAATGGAGAGGCCTAAGGGTAAGTCTAGCTTAGATACCAATGGATCCAGAGGCTTAAACAGTGTTATCGAAACTCGTTCACAGCATGGCTGGACATGGGATAAACTGATGTCTGTCTGTGGCCCAGGCTCATACCCTCTTCTTGGCAAGCTTGGCGGTGAAGCTGCTTCTATCTCTGGAGGTTCTCCACAAGCCCTGCACCTAACTCTCTGAGGTCCAGTCTTGGCCATGGAACCATCCTGGTGCCAGCCTCGGGGTTGGGAGTGGAGTTGCTAACTGATTCAGGCTGGACCACATCTTCTCCCTTGAACTGGGGACAGCAGGCTTCTAAGTCCCACCCAAATCATTGTTGTTGTTGTTAGGTGCCGTCGAGTCGGTTCCGACTCATAGCGACCCTATGCACAACAGAACGAAACACTGCATAGTCCTGAGCCATCCTCACAATCGTTGTTATGCTTGAGCTCCTTGTTGCAGCCACTGTGTCAATCCACCTCATTGAGGGTCTTTCTCTTTTCCCCTAACCCTGTACTCTGCCAAGCATGATGTCCTTCTCCAGGGACTGATCTCTCTTGACAACACGTCCGAAGTATGGAAGGCACAGTCTCACCATCCTTGCTTCTAAAGAGCATTCTGGTTGTACTTCTTCTAAGACAGATTTGTTTGTTCTTTTGGCAGTCCGTGGTATCTTCAATATTCTTCACCAACCCCACAATTCAAAGGCATCAATTCTTCTTCGATCTTCCTTATTCATTGTCCAGCCTTCACATGCTTATGATGTGATTGAAAATACCATGGCTTGGGGCAAGCGCACCTTAGTCTTCAAGGTGACATCTTTGCTCTTCAACACTATAAAGAGGTCCTTTGCAGCAGATTTACCCAATGCAATGCATCTTTTGATTTCTTGACCACTGCTTCCATGGCTGTTGATTGTGGATCCAAGTAAAATGAAATCCTTGACAACTTCAATCTTTTCTCTGTTTATCACGATGTTGCTCATTAGTCCAGTTGTGAGGATTTTTGCTTTCTTTATGTTGAGGTGTAATCTATACTGAAGGCTATGGTCTTTGATCTTCATTAGTAAGTGCTTCAAGTCCTCTTCAATTTCAGCAAGCAAGGTTGTGTCATCTGCATAATGTAGGTTGTTAATGAGTCTTCCTCCAATCCTGATGCCCTGTTCTTCTTCGTGTAGTCCAGCTTCTCATATTATTTGTTCAGCATACAGATTGAATAGGTATGGTGAAAGAATACAATCCTGACGCACATCTTTCTTGACTTTAAGCCAATCAGTAGCCCCTTGTTCTTTCTGAACAACTGCCTCTTGATCTATGTAAAGGTTCCTCATGAGCACAATTAAGTCTTCTGGAATTCCCATTCTTCCCAATGTTATCCATAATTTGTTATGATCCACACAGTCGAATGCCTTTGTGTAGTCAATAAAACACAGGTAAACATCCTTCCGGTATTCTCTGCTTTCAGCCGGGATCCATCTGACATCAGCAACGATATCCCTGATTCCACGCCCTCTTCTGAAACCGGCCTGAATTTCTGACCCAAATCAAGGACTGGGAATATGGGAGAAGGAAAATCAAGGTGCCGCCAGAAAAAAAAAGAAAGAGGAAAATGAGGCTGTGCCATCAAAACCAACAACTGTCCACTCTAATAGGAATGACACCCACTGGTCCCACTTCACTGCCCCCAACCCTCCGCTTGAGCCCAGAACAGAGAGGCACCCCCAGAAGTGCTCGCAGACAAGGTGAGGGGGTGCATCTCCTGTTTCCTCGCTGACAAGAACGTGTCTCCACCACCTGCCTCTCGGTTTGTTGCGCTTGGCTGCCGATGTGATGCTGCAAGCTATGCCTCTTGTATTTCAAGCACAAACGGGGTCACCCACGGTGGACAGGTTTCAGAGAATCTTCTAGACTAAGACAGACTAGGAAGAAAGGGCTGATGATCTGCTTCTGAAAATCAGCCAGTGAAAACTCTATGGCTCACAACAGAGCATCGTCTGGCCCACTTGCTTCGGAATCCTCATTAGAGGAGGGCATCATGTTTGGTGAAGTACAGGGCAGGGAGGGTGAGGGAGACCTGGAGGGATGGATTGACAAAATAGCCCCAACAAGAGACTCGAACATGCTGGCAATCATGAAGATGATGCAGGACTAGACAGCATTTTGTTCTTTTGTACATGGGGTCACCATGAGCTGGACTCAACTTGAGGGCAGCTAATAACAACTATAACCTGTTTAGAAAAACTCACAAAACTCACCTGTGAAGAGTGAGTTGAGTTTTTCCGTCCTCTAAAACTAGACTCAAATCCTATTTGTTGTTGAAACAGCCCCTGGCCCGGCAGAGTGTTGGCTGCTGGCATGCGCACACCCAAGTCCTCGTGACTTGATTTACACTCCCAGATCCATCGTCCCCAACATGAGAGATGCTGCTGGAGCAAGAAGGGAGCTGGGTTCAGAGACTTTACCCTTTGTTTTTTCTTCCTGATTCTTTGCAAAGGGTGGTCTGGTGAGAGGATTTTCACAAAAGGCACTATTTCTCCCATCTTGGTAAAAGATTTGAATTATATATCTTAATTCTCTTCCTTCTTATAGAAATATTTATGATAGATCTATTAAATAATGTATTTGAGGACTGCTGCAGTAGTACCTACTGTATATGCATAAAATAGGACCCAAGATCTTAAATTATGTAAACATAATTAGACTGAGAATCCTGCACAACATTTCCCTTTTTAGGTTCCACATTCAAAGAACGTGTATCTTTCTGGGAGGAGCCAATACACATACCGGTGTCCCAAAGACCAATATTCATTATTGTGAAGTTGCTTTGATTCTTTAAAGCATTTCACCTGTGTGTACACACACACACTACAGTCCTTTGAATGTTTAATTTTTTGAATGTGTAAAAAAACTGCCAGGGAATTTTAGCGGAAGCAGCCACTTGTAAGCAGAATGCTCCCCTTTTTTCCCATCCTTCACACTGAGTCTCCTCCAGGCTAGAGAACTTATTAAGCTGTCAAATAAGGCAGATGGCCAGGGGAAAGTCACCTCAGGGGAGGTTAGAGTCACTGGAAACTCTCTGAACAAACTTTGAGGTCTCCCTTTCCATGCTCCCCTTTGCCACGCCCACGTGTTTTCCAGGAAGGCCAGCTCCCTTGCCCACCTCTCTGCCTCCGGGCCGAGGAAGGCCTGGCTTCTTAGCACCACAGGATTAATTCAGACTGATCGCCATGGGCCAAATCACAGCAAAATATTTCCAGTTGCCAGTCTCCTGTTTTTCAATTGCCTCTCTGTTATATGTCTAAGTAAACATTTGTCTTGCTTATCATTTCTGAGCAAAGACGCGAATCACTTGCCTAGAAGAAACCGTAGAGGCAGCTGTTCCTATTAGGAACCAACATTTGGGAACAGAGCCTACTGAACAGGACTCCAGAAGTGAGCTTGTTGTTTTTGTTTGTCCTCATTCTAGAAAAAGCAGCCTAGAACACTCAGGTCTGCCCTCCCTTTTTGTGGAGGAAGGCCCCTACTCAGAAATCTGCCAAGGTGCCTCAAATTCCATCCACCCTTTGTGGCTCTCCTTTGGATGAAGATGCTCTCTCCAGAAGCTTCCTGATTCAGTGTCAACGTGTTGCCTGAGGGTGGCTACACATTGACCAGTTTGTTCTCATTAAGGGCATGGTGCAGAGCCCTTTATTAAGCCCTGGCTTCTGAAGCAGGTGTGGAGGGATGGATCCTTGAAATGAGCCACTTTCAGGGATTGGGAGCTTGCCTGTGTTTACACCATCTTGCATGGAAAACCTACTCTCCCCTGGGCTCTGTGCTTCCTATCACATCATTCTCAAAACCTCACCAGGTGGGCAGCAAAGGTGACATAAAGGCAAGAGACTGAGAGACAGAAGCTTAGGGTCAGGGAAGACTTTGGGTCTGCTGGGTTACCTGTGTTGGGTTTTGAATGATGGGCAAGGTTTACCTAAGTGGGGAGAAGGGAAGGAACAGCTTATGCAACGGTGGGAACATAGGAATTCTCCAGCAAAACTCTAACAGATAAGTTTGGAACTGCAGAGGGTTGGGGATGCCAAAAACTGGAGAAGCCCCGGCCCCTCTCCAGGATCTGGGTTTAAACTGAACACCCCATCTTCTGCCCTAGGGGAAGGAAAGTGACCTTATCAGCTGATTCGCTGAAAGCCAGGTCCCATTAGTCCTTTACCACAGATGTTCAACAAGTACGTATTAATGGGATACATTTAAATATGATCTCCATCATCCAAATTAAAAACATTTGCTCTGTGAAAGACTTAAGGGAATGAAAAAGACAAACTATGGATTGGAAGAAAATGTTTTCAAATCATCTATTCAACAAAGGACTCGTATCCATAATATATAAAATATATATATATATAAAGGACTCTCAAAATTCAATAACAAGAAAAAAAAAAACTCAGTTAAAAAATAGGCAAAAAATTTCAACAGAAACTTCACCAAGAAGATATAGGGATGGCACATAAGCACATGAAAAATGTTCACTATAATTAGCCATTAGAGAAATACAAACTAAAACCACTTTGAGATACCACTACACACCTGTTGAGGAGCCTTGGTGGCACTCAGCTTGGTTGAGGAGCCTTTGTTAAGCACTCAGCTGCTAACCAAAAGGTCGGCAGTTCAAACTCACCAGCCTCTCCATGGAAGAAAGATGTGGCAGTTTGCTTCCACAAAGATTACAACCTTGGGAACCCTATGGGGCACTTCTACTCTGTCCTACAGGGTTGATGTAAGTTATAATCGACTCAATGGCAACAGATTTGTTTTTGTTTTTTTTTTCTTTAATACACTTGTTAAAATGGCTAAAATTAAAAAATATGATAATACCAAGTGCTGACAAAGATGCCTAGCAAGAGAAACTCTGATATGTTGCTGGTGGAAATGAAAAATGGTACAAGCACTCTGGAAAATATTTTGGCAGTTTCTTATGAAGTTAAACATACACTTACCGTATGACACAGCCATACCACTCCTGAGAGTTTACCTTAAAACTTATGTAAACTTGTGTGAAATTATGTTCACATAAAAACCTATATACAATAAACAATTGTTTATAGGCGCAATATTCATAATCAACCAAAGCTGGAAACAGTCCAAATGTCTATCAACAGATGAATGGATAAATAAATCGTGAGAAACACATGCAATGGAACACTCATAGTGACCCTATAGGACAAGGTAGAACTGTCCCATAGGGTTTCCAAGGAGTGGGTGGTGGATTCGACCTGCTGACCTTTCTGGTTAGCAGCCATAGCTCACTGTAGTTGTTAAGGACGGCACCAGCAGGGCTGCTAACTACTCAGCAATAAAAAGAAACAAATTATTGATACATGCAACAACTTGGATGAATCTCAAAGACATTTTGCTGAGTGAAAGAAGTCTGTCTCAAAAGGTTACATATCTTGTGGCTCCATTTATTTGACATTCTTGAAAAGACAAAACTATAGTGAAGGAGAGCAGAGCAGTAGTTGCCAGGGGGTAGGAGCGGAGGGGGGATTTGACTACAAAGGAATAACGAGGGGGTTTGGGGAGCAATGGAAGTATTCTGTAGATGTAGTCAAATTCACAGAACTTTCACAGCATAAAGAAAATTTGGCCTTTTGACAACAGCACCTGCCTCTGCTTCAAGAGCCAGGCAGAAGTAGGTGTTGGGGTCCTGTGTTTAACAGCAGTCTTCCCCTCAGCCCCTCTGGTTTTGGTTTGAATCTCACCCCAGCCCTCAGCTGGGCAACTCTGTGGTGGGCCATCTTTCCATCTTCCAAAGGGATGGGGGTGAAGGTCACAGGCTTGGGTAGGGGTGGGGCCTGGAGGCCTGTGGAGGCTTCCAACTAGAGTTATGCCTTGCCCTGGCCCTGTGTGGTATCTCAGATTCCTGAGCTACTCTGGGGTTCTGCCTGGCAGATTAACCTTTGACCTGCTGCAGACACATTGCTGAAAAAGCTCCGTGAGCTCTCTTCTGTCTGCTTACCATCCTTTGTAGTATCGGGTTATGGTTGTCTACTCATGTTGTAAAAAATGAGCTCGCATTTCTGTTTGGCACTCTTCTTGTTTCATTTGTTGTCTGCTTGTTTGTTTGGGGGTTGTTGATTTGCAGGAGAAAGGGGCAGAAACTTCTCTTTTCTGTCAGCTTAACCCAGACATCATAACTACATTATCTGAAAGCTCCTGGAGGTTGTACACCAAAAAAAAAGAAAAGGAGGGATTAAACCATGAAACATTAACTTAGCTCCAGGAAGCAGGGGATCCAATGGTGGGAAGAGGGGAAGAAAATTCCTAAATGATAGCTGTGTAGACACCCAAGCAAGAAACCAGACTGGAACACCAGAGAACCATGGAGGGAACGCCCCCAAGAATGAGAAGGAGCTGCGACCAGTGGACTATTTGCTATGTTCGACTTTGTGGAAAATTGTATTGAGAGGCTGTAGGCAGGCATGGGAAAACTTAATCATATGCACAAAGAAAACTAAGCAAATGGAAATGAGTTGGTTATTGATTTTAGGAAAGAAAACAAAAACAGAATGAAAACAATCAAACAGTCCTAGTACACTATTTGGCTCAACAGTGGACAATATTTTATATAATCAAGAATGAATTTTTTTAACCGGAAGTTGTGATATAATTGTTGTGAAATAATAGGGAACAGGGAGGGGGTGTAAGAGGACCAAGAGCACCGAAGTAGTAAAAATTGCTAACTGGAACAATAACCCAAGTCTTTAGACTCCTTGTCCATCATGCCAGAGCAGTACCATACATCATGGAGCAGTTAGGGTGTGTACGCGGCCAGTGGATGTAATCCCCAGCTATGAGAGAACCAGTAGTGTAAGTGTTTGCCTTTCCCAACAAGGGGGAGATGGCTTTGAAGGCCTCTGAGCTTTGGCCACTCCCTGGGTGGCAAAAGGGAGCTTTACCCCCCAGGATTCAGTGTCCAAGAGCCTGCTGGGAGCAGACAGATACAAGCTGAACCTGTCTAGATGGGAACTGTGACTACAATGACCACATCAGCCTCGGTCAGACTCTTCAGCCCAGAAACGTGATCAAATTCCTGCCCCTGAAGACCTCTGGAGAAAGATGGACAAGGTTGTTGTTTTAATCAAGCATTCAAGTGTGAGATAACTTACCGTTTAAATCACAGCTAACAGGTGGGGCTTCTAGCCTGTAGAAGGGGGCAGTGAGAGAGAAGAGCCAGGCTGGCAGATTCCCACACACTCTGGCCCAGGGCTCCCCTCTTCTGGCAGCTTCAGAGCTGTGTCAAGCAAGAAGACAAGACGGAAAGAGAAGATGTGGAACTCTAACCCTGATCTCAGCCTTGTATCAGCTAAAACTATTATGCATTTAGAGATCATTTTCTTTTTCCCCTTCCAAGGAGACTGACTCTACATACTCGGTCTCATTTTTGTCTGCTTCAAGCCCACCTGTGAGTCCTTCCCTGTGATGCTTCCCCTGCCAGAAGTGCCTCCCTTCCCCCATTTTTCCAGGAAAGGACTGAGATGGGAAAATCAGGTACCCAGGAACCTACAGCCCATGTATTCAGAACTGAAGACCCAAATCCTATATCCCACATCCTCTTCCAGGCCACCTATAGTAGTTCCAGAATTGTGTGACTCAGCCTTGTTTCCTCATTGTATGTGTAAACTCCCTTAGAGCAGGGATTGTATTAGGGTAAGCTAAGCTACTATAGCAAATAGACCCAACATGCAATGGCTCAACACAGTAGATATTTATTTCTTGCTCACATGGTAGTCTTTGGTGGGTGTGTATGTCCACGTGGACATTCGGCGACTCAGGCTTCCTCTATTTTGTGGCTCCACCTTCCACTAGTTCCTCACCATCATCTGCCTCCAGCTGGTGGAAGGCCAGAGAGCAAGGAGGAGTGTTCCCAAAACCTTTTTATGGGCTAGACCTGGAGGAAGAACACATTGCTTCTGCTCATATTTCATTTGATAAACTTAGTTAAGTGGCCACATTGAATTGCAGGTGAGAATGAGAGATGTAGTCTAGCTGTGTCCCCAAGAAGAGAATGACTTTTGTAGACCAACTCTCCCACTGCCTGAGTCTCCATCCTCTCCCAAGAGCCCAGCACAGAGAAGGAGCTTCAAAGATGTTCCATGAGAAGTTGGTGATGTTGGACCAAGGTTGGCCAGTGTTGGGCTGACCCCAGCAAACCTCGTGCACCCTGGAGATACAGGAGACTGTTGGCCTTAGAGACAAGCTTCACCCAGAACCCCATCACACCTATATCCAGCAGGTCCCTTGAAGGAGGAGAGACCTGCAGCAGCTGTGGTTGAATCAGAAACCAGATGGAAGGTGGGCCTTTAGGTCTGCATAAACATCATCCAGGCCTCTGCCCAGAGCAGATGGGCACCTGCACCCACTGATGCATTGTCACTTCAGGTACCTCCTACACCTGTCCCATCTGTCCTGGGACAGCTCTGGCAGTCACCGATAGGGCGCTGCAAAAGCCAGCAGTGGCCCTGAGGGGAGCAGCTGCAGTAGAGTGACAGAGCCCAAAGCCGGGCTGGAAGAGCTTAAGGAAAGAATGGAGGTAAGCGGACAGAGGCAATTGGCTGAAAAAACTAAGACCAAACATGATGATGCCTATCACGGCTCACCACCCTACACACAAGCACGTGTCTGCACGCGCACACACACACGCACGCATGCACACGCACTCCAGGGCCTAGCGCCCTCCTCTATGGAAGCCTGCTTCCTGCTGGTGCTATCTCATCTCCCAGCATCATCCTTCTTTTTTATTGGTCCTGAGAAGAGGTTTTGCACAGGATTCAGGTGCATTCATATCAGGGTATGGCTGCAGGAAGTGTGCTGAGGAAAGAGCACCAGGGTAGAACTCAGAGATCCTTTTTGGACATGTTACCCTGAAAGCGAGGGCAGTGGTGGTTCAGTGGTAGAATTCTCACCTTCCAGGTGGGAGATCTGGGTTCAAGTTCCGGCCAAAGCACCTCACTTGCATCTACCACCCTTCTGTCAGTGAAGGCTTTCATATTGTTGGGATTCCGATTCTAAGAGAGACTAGGAAGAAAGGTCTGGGGATCTACTTCTGAAAATCAACCTATGAAAATCCTATGGATCATGACATTCTGATCTGCAACTGATCATGGGGATGGTGAAGGACCGGGCAATGTTTAGTCCCACTGTGCGTGGGATTGCCACGAGTTGGGGGCCGATTCAACAGCAGCTAACAACAACAACCTCCGAAGTAGATCCTGACTCTTCACCCACCACCACTGCTGCTCTAGTGACGACAGTGGCTTGCCTGGACGACTGTCACAGCCTACTGACTCATCTCCCTGCTCTCAACCTGTCCTGATTTCTCTACGCAGCAACCTGGTGATCTTTTAAACATATAACTCCAGTTGTATGGTCCCTTCCTTAAAGCCTCTGCACCCCATTGGCTTCCCATACGCCTATTTCTCTATTCTCTTATCCTACTTCATTTTATTCATGGAAATTCATTCTACTCGTGATTGTACTAGAGTTTAAGCCATTTTAATTGATTGTTTTCTCTCTCACTGGAAGGCGAGGTCTGTGAGAGAGGGCTTCTGTCTAATTCACTCCTGTGTCTCCAGCACCTACCAGGCATGCTAATATTTACTGAAGACATGAAGTTTTCTTAAGCCTTAGTTTTCTCGACTGTCAAATGGGGAAGGCTAATCCTGAGTTTTTCACCCTTTAGGGCTTTATGAGGATTAAATAAGAAAACGAGGCGTAGCAGCTCCTGGAGTCTGTAACCTAACCTATGCTAGTTGGACCCGTTAGTCCTGCTACCTAAAATACTTATTTTGCAAGACATTTCCAAATGATTACGACCTACTTTTTACGTCTAATGGTCGCATCTTCACTAGAAACAACAGCTACTCTGCCCCTCCCAGTTGGAAAACCTAGGAGTCTATTGAAAATAAATTAGTAATGCCTCATTCTCAATGAAAAAGTCTCAGAAAGATTTATAATTTTATTTGTTTTCTAAGTTTAGAGAATAACATAAATCAAAAGGAGAAATAGTCTACCTTGTGTTTTGACTACTCTGACCCTCTTCAACCCCTGCCAATTTTTATCTCATTTTTGTTTAACTTTATACATCAGAGTTTAATTTGAGAGCTGGCGGGGAAGACAGTGATGTATAGGTTACATCAAGAGCAGCCGAAATTACCCTGTCCCCAGGGATTTCAGGCTGGAGGGAGGGTCTTGGTCCTGTTTCAAGGAGTAGAAGAGGAACGGTACAGTTTGCCCCTTGAACCCAGCCTCCCTCTACCCACACCCTTCATCTTGCCTCTCATTTATTGATCTGGCTAGATTTGAGGCGCCCATGAGATTGTGTCCATCAGGGGCCCTGCTTCCCAGTGCAGTTGTGGGCTCACAGCATCGGCCACTGTGGACAATGTCATTTTAGGAACTAGAAAAAGAGTTCTATTAGCATTGATTTTTCCTCTTCTTCTTTAAATTGCTATCTTCTCTGGGAAAGTATGCCCAGTTGGCCGTATGCTGTGACCAAAGAGAATGCTGGTCTTGCTTTTTTGAACATCCAGAGTGTACCCAGCACCCCAGGGAACTCCTTCAAGAGTTGATGCATGAATAAATGCATGAACAAACCCATGAATGAATGAATGAGCTGACTTTTGTTTCCCTGTTACTGTTGGTGTTCCAACAAACAGCTGAGCTGGGTCACTTATACACGGGTATATGCTTCTGTCTGTCCTGGAAACCTTCCACATGCAGCTTATGGACTCTTGGGACCAAAAGGGACCTTGAGATCTTTTTATTCCACTCTAGTCTGCTGCATCAATGTTCACCAAGACAGCCTAGCCAGGGACTGGCACACCTCTCTCAAACACCCGCAGAAACAAGCTGCTTGAGCTGCGACTCACGGGTTGGCATTTTTTTAAATCTATGTTTGTTTGTTTTATAGGGCTCATCACAGTTTGAAATCACATACTTGTGTGACTTGAGTAAAGCCTGTCTACACTTCTGCTAGACTCTAAGATCATAAGAACACTGACGAGGTCTGTAATATACGCAAGAAAAGTTCTATTTGTTCACCTGTATCCCTAGAGTCAGGCATGGTCCCTGGTATCTCCAAGTAAATATTTCTGAAAGGATGGATGCTGAAAAGAAACTGGGGTGGAGGCCATATCTGTGATTTGCTGTCATCAAGGTAGGAATGAAGACAACAGGTAGGAATGCCCAAGTATGGAGGTAATGTTACATATGGCCACCTGGTCCACTGTCAGTTCAGAAAGTCAGTAAAGGGGTCTTAGGAGGGACTAAGGAGCCTTGGTGGTGCAGTGGTTAAGAGTTCCGGCTGCTAGCCAAAAGGTTGGCGGTTCGATTCCACCAGTCTGGGACCCTCTATTGTGATCCCTGTCAGAGCAGTCAGTGGTGGTAGCCGGGCACCAGCTAGTTTTATTGGACTCAGTCTGGTGGAGGCTGTGGTAGATGTGGTCCCTTAGTCCTTTGGACTAATCTTTCCCTTGTATCTTTAGTTTTCTTCCTTCTTCCTTGCTCCCAAAGGGCAGAGACCAGTGGAGTATCCTAGATGGCCACTCACAGGCTTTTACGACCCCAGATGCTACTCACCAAAGCAGAATATGGAACGTATTCTTTATAGACTATGTTATGCCAATTGAGCTAGATGTGCCCTGAGACCATGGTCCCCACAGCTCTCAGCCCAGCAATTCAGTCCTTCAGGAGTCTGGATGTGTCTGTCTATGGAGCTACCATGGCCCTGCCTTGTACAGGTTGTGCTGGCTTCCCCAGTATTGTGTACAGTCTTACCCTTCACCATTGTTACATTTTAATGCACTGCCTTATGTTGTTAAATGTGTGATAAGATTTTTTGGTATAATAAAGTTCTGGGTAAAATTTAAAAAAGGATGCAACACTTCTCATTAGTAACTTTTATACTGATGACATGTTGAGATGATAACATCTTGAACATAACTGGTTAAATAAATTGCACGATTAAAATTAATTTCACCTATTTCTTTTGCTTTATTTAATGTGGCTGCAATAAAAAGGTAGAATTCTATACATGGCTTGCATTATATTTATGCTGGACGGTGCTCTTCTAGAGGAAAACACTTGGTGGAGTTATTAATTGGGCGAGAACCTTAACGTGAATGCCATCCACTAAACAACAGTAGTTACAGTTCAGTCGTGTCTTGTCAGTGGCCGGCACTGTGCTAGGTACTTTACAGACACTACTTAGTTAAACAAGTGCTTATACATTTGACCCAATGATTTTATTTCTGGAAAGTTATCCTAAGGAAACAATCTGGAACACGGAAAAACTGTTTATACATAAAGTTATTAATGATATCATTATATAACATTAAAGACAAACAGAAAATAACTTAAACATCTAAGTAGAAGAATGATAATATAAACTATATTACATTCATACAATGGAATATTACGTAGTCATCAAAACTATGTTTACCATAGATTTATTATATCATGGCAAAATGCTACCACAACGCTCAATTAAATACTCAAAATGCAAAATGGTATATACAATATAACGATTACTATATAGAAGAAGCTCAAAGAAAAGCAACTGGAAGGAATTTTACCAAACCATTAACAGTTGTTGTCTTTGGAGAATGGGGGTGGTGAATAACTTCTCTATTCTTGTTTCTATTTTTTCAATTGAATTTTATTTCATAAGCATTTGTTAAAAGAAGTTTATACATATCCTATCTCAAATAAAAAGGGCCACTCTTGGGAGCTTGTCTGAGTGTTGCAAATGGCTGTAGGTGTACAGCCTTGTCAATCCAACCCTCTTCGGGGCACACACTCGAGCTTTCTTTCTGAAACTGTGTGTATCATCTAGAGGATGTGCCCGGCAGGTCATTTAGTCCCTTAGCCAAATAACCCCCATTGAACCCCCAGGTTCAATTCCCGGCCAAGGCTCTTCATCCACAGCCACCATCTGCCTATGGGTGGAGGTTTGAATGTTGCTGTGGTGCTGAACATGTTTCAGTGGAGCTTCCAGACTAAGATGGGCTAGGCAAAAAGGCCTGGCAATCCACTCCTGAAAATCAGCCGGTGAAAACCACATGGATCCCAACTCTTCCGTCTGTAGCTGAACACGGGAGATGGTACAGGACCAGGCAGCATCTGTTCCATTGCGCATGGGGTCGCCATGAGTTGGGCACTGACTCAGCAGCTAACAACGCCAAACCTCCGTGACTTCTAAGATCCCTGAGGGCAGGGACCACAGTGTGCCCCTTGCTCTTCTCCATCCTCACACAGTGTGCCCCTTGCTTTTCTCCATCCTCACACAGTGTGCCCCTTGCTTTTCTCCATCCTCACACAGTGTGCCCCTTGCTCTTCTCCATCCCCACACAGTGTGCCCCTTGCTCTTCTCCATCCCCACACAGTGTGCCCCTTGCTCTTCTCCATCCCCACACAGTGTGCCCCTTGCTCTTCTCCATCCCCACACAGTGTGCCCCTTGCTCTTCTCCATCCCCACACAGTGTGCCCCTTGCTCTTCTCCATCCCCACACAGTGTGCCCCTTGCTCTTCTCCATCCCCACACAGTGTGCCCCTTGCTCTTCTCCATCCCCACACAGTGTGCCCCTTGCTCTTCTCCATCCCCACACAGTGTGCCCCTTGCTCTTCTCCATCCTCACACAGTGTGCCCCTTGCTCTTCTCCATCCCCACACAGTGTGCCCCTTGCTCTTCTCCATCCAGACACAGTGTGCCCCTTGCTCTTCTCCATCCCCACACAGTGTGCCCCTTGCTCTTCTCCATCCCCACACAGTGTGCCCCTTGCCCTTCTCCATCCCCACACAGTGTGCCCCTTGCCCTTCTCCATCCCCACACAGTGTGCCCCTTGCTCTTCTCCATCCCCACACAGTGTGCCCCTTGCTCTTCTCCATCCCCACACAGTGTGCCCCTTGCTCTTCTCCATCCCCACACAGTGTGCCCCTTGCTCTTCTCCATCCCCACACAGTGTGCCCCTTGCTCTTCTCCATCCCCTCACAGTGTGCCCCTTGCTCTTCTCCATCCCCACACAGTGTGCCCCTTGCTCTTCTCCATCCTCACACAGTGTACCCCTTGCTTTTCTCCATCCTCACACAGTGTGCCCCTTGCTTTTCTCCATCCCCAGCACAGAGCTGTCACAGGCTGGAGGCTCTGGGAAAGAGCTTTGAACTTGAGCTAGTTTTCCTCTGCTGGCCCTACAGCTCCCCTGTGCTGTGCCCTTCGCTCTGTGCCTGGGTGGCCACTTCACTGTGCTGCCTCTGCCCTTGGCTTCTGGTTGGGCTTGGCTGATGGGGAGTCCTGGCAGAGCAGTGGAGGAAGGAAGAGTGAGAGGTCTGATCGTGCTGTCCCCTGGTCACCTCCCTATGGGTCTCCTGCGGCCCGCTGGGACTCTCACCTGAAGGTGGCTCCTCCTCTTTGGGTGACCGTACTCCACAACTCCCTCCTTCTGGCTTCCAGTGACTAAATTCTTCCCCATGCCCTTCCAGCCTGGGGGCAGTAACAGTTGTTAATTCTCTGTCCTGTATTTCTTCACCTTTGTCAGTAGCCTCTTGAGGAACTCCTCCTTGAATGATCCTACTGTGAGTGTGTGACACAGAACTCAGTGGAAAATGCAGTGCCTCTGTCGCCCAGTGCACATCCTAGGAAGCATCCTGTCCTTGACCACATGATGTCGGGAGCAGGAGTGAGTGGGAGCTGAGTTCTGGGGAAGACAGACCTGAGTTCAAATTCAAGTTCTACTCCTCTAATAGCCATGGCACCTCCATGCATTCCTTCACCTCTCCAAGTCCTAGAAAATGGCGTGAGGACATCTACCTTCTATGCTCGTTGTAAAGATTACATGAGATAAGGTTACCTAAACATCTTAGATGTTGCTTGGCACTGCAAATATTAGCTATCACTGTTACCATGCCAGCTTCAGGAATGCAAGCATCCTATCAAATCACCCCTCCTGAAGACAGGCTGATTGTCTTTGTTGTTGTTGTTGTTACCTGCCATCAAGTCAGAAGCAGACTCATGGCAACCCCACGCACAACAGAAAGAAACACTGCCTGGTTCTGTGCCATCCCTATGATCAGTCGTGGCCAGGATTGTTGTGACCCATAGGGTTTCTCTAGGCTGATTTTCAGAAGTAGATTGTCAGGACTTTCTTCCTAGTCTTTCTTGGCTTGGAAGCTCTGCTGAAACCTGTTCAGCATCAGAGCAACACGTAAGCTTCCATTGACAGATGTAGCCAAGGTAGTGGCTGTGCGTGAGGTGCATCGGCGGGGACCTGAACCTGTGTCTCCCATGTGGAAGGTAAGAACTCTACCACTGAACCAGCACTGCTCCTGAAGACACGCTGTAGAAGGGCCTAAATTCTCCCCCTCCACTTCCTGGGCTGCAGAGACTGGGGGGCACGGCCCCTTGGTCAGCACTACACTGTGCTACACTCGCTCTGTGCAGACTCTGAACATGGCTGAAGAAGGCGCTTATTCACAGAGTGATACGAGGCGGGGAGAACTAGCAGGAGATGAAGTGCATTTTGAAAATCACTAGTTTATTTAAATTGTGTGCTTATGAAAAATACTAGAGTTAGAACAATGGGTATTTGTGGCAAAAATAAAAAGTGGGAAAACGGGAAACACATTATCAAAAACCCAGGAAAGAACGATACATTTGAAATAAAAAAGTGCATCTTTAAAATATCTGTATTTCAACCTCGGAATGAGTATGTCTTTTAAAAGCTCTTTGAAAAGACTGCCCCGGTCTCTTTGTCTCATTTCTTTGTAAGGCATCTTCTGATATTTAACTCCCTTTGGGAAACTTCTTATAAATGAGGATTTGCATCTCCAGGGATTACTCTGGTTAGGGAAGTGTTTTATTAAAAAATATATGTTTGCCACAGAATGCTGAGCGATATAATTAGCTGGTCCCTTCTGTTTTGTTTTAAAAGGCTGTATGGCCAAGTTCTAATTAAACATATTCTCAGGACGTTTGAAATGTGAAGGTCCCTCAGAAATGGGTACTACAACGAAAGAGGGGAAGGCTTGGGGAGTGTAAGTCAGAGAGAAGGCTCACACACCATGATTCACCCACCGTCCAGCCTCTTCTCTTCCTGAGATCACAGCTACCATGGATCCCTAAGCCTGTCCTGGCCTACCAGATGGTGCAGGAACGTCGAGGTCACACACTTGGGGTAATCCAGTATTGCTGAAAGAACACTAGGCATGCGAGGGAGTCCCTGGGCAGTGCAAAGACTTAATGCACTCAGTAGCTAACCGAAAGGCTGGAGGTTCAAGTCTATCCAGAGGCACCTCAGAAGAAAGGCCTGTTGATCTAATTTTGAAAAGTCAGCCATTGAAAACTCCATGAAACACAGTTTTACGCTGGCACACAGGGAGTCACCATGAGCCGGAGTTGGCTGCAACTGGCTTTGGCGGGGAGGGGCATTGTGAGTGGCTGTCATTTCCAAAATGAGAGTTGCTAAAGTCACTGTCAGTTCTGATATTCTGATTGTACATTTGAATGTGTTCTTTTAACTAGTTCTTGCTATATAAACCCCAGTGATAGCATAAAAAAACCCAAAACGCATTGCCGTTGAGTTGATTTCAACTCATAGTGACTCTTAGGACAGAAGAGAACTGCCCCTATAAGGCTTCCAAGGAGTCGCTGGTGGATTTGAACTGCTGACCTTTTGGAGCCCTGGTGGTATAGTGGTTAAGAGCTACAGCTGCTAACCAAAAGGTTGGCAGTTGGAATCTACCAGCCGCTCCTTGGAAATCCTATAGGGCAGTTCTACTCTGTCCTGTAGGGTCGCTATAAGTCCGAATTGAGCTGACAGCAACGGGTTTTATATAGCATAACAATGCTCCAATTCACCACACTTCATTTTAGTTTGGGAATTCAGAAATAAAACACATGGATAGGGAATCTAACTCTTGATCCTCTACAAAGCCAGACTGGCTTACCAAGAGAGGCAGGCGGTGTTATCATTTGTGAGATAGGTAGACTGATGCTTGCCTGTCTCCCCTTTGGAGAAGCAAACTGCCCAGCAATGTCTGTACACAGAAGGGTCGGCCGGAAGCCCACAGAGTTGGAGTTCAGAGAGACCTCCTTCTCTGGGTTCTCCCACCTCAGCACCATCTGCGGACCCTTCGCTCTTTACAAACCACGTTCATGCCCATTAAAACCTCTTCAGGAGCAAGAAGAACTCTCATTCCTTGCTGGTGGGGCTACAAAATGGTGCAATCTCTTTGAAAAACAGTTTGGTAGCTTCTTATAAAGTTACGCATACTCTTACCGCATGACCCAGCGGTGAGACCCGACAGAAATGAAAACTTATGCCTACACAAAAATCTGCATCCACATGTTTATTGCAGGTTTATTCATAATTACCAAACACTGGAAACAGCCCAAATGTTCTTCGACTGATGGGCGGATAAACAGTAGTACATACGTACAATGGAATACCACTAAGCAGTAAGAAGAAACAAACCCCTGATATCTCAACAACATGGATAAATCTCAGATGCATTATACTGAGTGGAATAAGTCAGTCTCAAAAGGTTGCCTAGTGTATAATTCCATTCCTATTGAGCCCTGGGAAAGGTACAGCTACAGGGATGAAGAACAGATCACTTCTCAGCAGTTCCTGGAGGGGTGTGGGGGGGGCGGGGTTAAAAACCAAAAACCAAACCCAATTCCAGCTCATAGAGACCCTATAGGACAGAGTAGAACTGCCCCCATAGTTTCCAAGGAGTGCCTGGTGACTTTTCTGGTTAGCAGCGGTAGCTTTTAACCGTTACACGACCAGGGTTTCTGGGTTTAAGGGCAGGGAAATAGTTTGGCTACAAAGGGCAGAACAATGAGTTTTTTGTTGTTATTTTTTTGGGCAGGGGGAGGGTGATGGAACTGTTCTGAAATCTGATTTTTGTGATGGTTACATGACTTTACGCATTTGTCAAAACTCATAGAACTGTATAATAAAAAGAGGGAGTTTTACTCTGTGCAAATTAAAAACTAAATCATAAAACAAACAAACCGCAAGCTGGGCAGCAAGTGTGGTGGTTGTTTGAGGTTAAAAACCAAAAAAACCCATTGCCACTGAGTCGATCCCGACTCATGGCAACCCTGTAATTCTGTTAAAACAGGGTAGAACTGCCCCGTAGCATTTCCACAGTGTCAGTCCTTACAGCAGCAGACTCCACACGTTTCTCCCACGGCACTGCTGGTGGGCTTGAAGCACCGACCTTTTGGTTCACAGCAGAGCGCTTTAACCACTGTGCCACCAGCGCTCCTCTGTTTGAGGTTTAATTCTCAATATTCATTTTATCCTAGATGCTCAGTAAGCCCATCGGGGCTCCGCCATTCCTGGTGATTTAGCATTCACTGCTCCACAGATGTGACTAGGGAAGGATTTAGATCACATGGTTCAGTGAAAACTTTTCCTTTTTTCCCTCTTCCCTGCTGGATGCTGACAAAGAAGCAAGCACTTCCGCTTACCACATGGGGCCCTCTTGAAACCATGAGACAAAGCATGTTGAGGATGAGATGGTGCTGAGAACACCCCAGAGTGTGGAGAGAAACCGGGTTCCTGGAGAAATAACTGAGCCAAGTTCTACCACTAGCCAATTCCCTCAACCAGTGTGAGCTGGGGTTGTGTTACTTGCAGACTAAGGATACTAATGGATACAATCAGGGATCTCTAGGAGACATGTCTGATCTGATCCACAGTCCCAAAGCAACCTGAAACAAACTGGGTAATAGGGAACTTTAAAAAAAAAAAAAAAACGCATCCACCAGAAAATAGGGAAAGGACTTGAACAAGTACCTTGCAAATAAAGAAATCCAAAGACTATAAACATATGAAAAGACATTCACTTTATCAGCAATCCTAGAAATGCAAATTGACCACAGTGAGAAACCACTAGATTAAAAACCCAGATCCAAACCCATTGTCCTCCAGTGGATTCCAATTCATAGAGACCCTACAGGACAGAGTAGAACTGCCGAGCGCTTAACCACTGTGCCACCAGGGTCCCAACCACTAGATTAGGAAACATTAAAAACAAAAACAAACAAATAAACAGCTAACAATACCCTATGTTGCTGTAAAATTTGGAACTTTAAAAACCTGCCAGGGTAAAAATTGGTACAACCACTCTGGAAACCAGTTGAAAGTTGTAGATATCCATACTCTATGGCCAAGCAGTCCACTCCCAGGTCTGTGTAACAAACTCTTCCACATGTATGCTATGACACATGAACAGGCATGTTCACAGCAGCATCTTCATACAAGCCAAAACTTAGGAAAAAAAAAAATCCTAAATGCCCATCAACACAAGAACAAACTACAACATATTCTTAGTCTACAGCTTTGAAAATGAGCCAACTACACACACATTCACATGGTTGAGTCCACAAACATAATGTTAAGGACAAAAAAACTAAGACATAAAATAAATTATTATGATTTCCTTTATACAAAGTTAAAAATAAACAGGTACAGGGTGTACACAGAAGTGTTAAAACTACAAAGCAGGGAAAGAAAATGGTTGCTATACAAGTCAGGGTAATGGTTGGTGGCTCCAGGAGAGGGGATTGTATGTAATTGGGGGATGTTCCAGGGAGTGTCTGGTGATGGCATGGTGATTGTGTAGACATTTGCCTTATAATTATTATGTAAACCATATACATATCGTCTGCACATTTCCATATCTTAAAACACAAACATAAGAAGTTACAAGTAAGATCCCAGGGTAATGCAGAAAGCCTGTCTGGGGTCAGAAATGTGGAATGAATGACTCTGGGTAATGAACTCTGGAGGATTTTGTCCCAAAGAGAGCCTATCTGGAGAATTCTATACAATGGCCACAAGCTTTGCTTTATTTCCTTACCATTTATTCTGGCCCAAAACAACTTCTGAAGGTCTCTGCTTTTAGGTAAAAGTTGTATCCTTTAAAAAGTATCAGTTCTTTCTCCTAATTTTAATATGAGTATTAATCTTATAGAGTGCCCTTACATGGTTTACATCAGATTTGTACCTTACCTGAGTCCACAAAGACTTAAGATAAGCTATTCTCTCCTACTGCTCCTTATTTCCCTGGAGATATTTCCATCTTAAAAAACAAAACCATCAGAGCCAGAAACCCAGGATACCACACCCGACGTCTCTTGTCCAAGTAAAATTGACAAACAAAGGATGAAGGCATAAATTACATGCAATTTCCTTGTTAAAAAAGAAAAAACAAATCCCTCCATGTCCTTATTTGAGCCTATTAATTTTAAATACTAAAATTAAATATTTTAATACTCTTATTTTAAACATAAATCTAACCCACTGGGACATCTGGTTCCAAGGCTACACCAGTTCACATAGGTGAAGTGGAGGAAAAGGGCTGCTAGAGCTAGTGACAGTTAGGAAGTGACCCTGTAAGAAGGTAGATGGAAAATCCTCTCAGCTCTCCTTGGCTTCGGGAGGCATTTATTGTAGAGATCCTGATGGAATGTTAGATTAGAAGTTGATGAAATTCTTTCTGAGGAAACAAGGACCACGTGCAGTGCATAATAAACGATTGCCCTCGGAAGTTCTGCAGGCCCTTGTGATGCAAAAGAATACACTGTGTTTATGTATATGTATATAATTTCCCCAAACCCATTACCGTGGAGTCGATTCTGACTCATAGCAACCCTACAGGACAGAGCAGAACTGCCCCAATAGGGTTTCCAAGGAGCGGCTGCTGGATTCGAATGGTCGACACTTTGTTTAGCAGCCAAATGCTTAACCACTACTACCAACCAAAAAAAAAACCTATTGCTGTCGAGTCGATTCCGACTCATAGAGATCCTATAGGACAGAGTAGAACGGCCCCATAGGGTTTCTAAGGAGCACCTGATAGATTTGAACTGCTGACCTTTTGGTTAGCAGCCATAGCTCTTAACCACTATGCCACTTGGGCTCACTCATTCTCTCTCTCTCTATTTTTTTCCTGCACAGAAGTCCTTCTGCGAGAATACTAGAGATTTTAATCCAAATTTCCCGTGAATGTAGGTGTGTGTGTAGGTGCAGATATACAAATATACACACATAACTGCATGTAAGTGTATATCAATGTATATAGGAAAATTTTCATTTATATTTTGGTTAGTTGTGTATGTGTGTGTGTGGTTTGGATTCCATTAAAGAATTCAGGATTTGGATGGAATTCACCCTGATAGCTGAACAATTATGCAACAGCTGCATCCTCGGAACAAAATGACCTTTTCATCAAGTTACAAAACATTAAAGGTTAAAGAATGTTTGAAAGGACGCTAAAACTTTTAAAACATTAGGAAAATTGCCATCCTTTCAAAGACCTGACCAAAAATTCGAAGAGAGTTCTGGGCGGCATTTCTGAGCACATTGTGGGAGCTGTAACATATTTGCATCGTTGGCTTCTGCTGAAAACCATGAATGAGCCTGCCTCCTTAAGAAGCGAGATGAGACGGGCTGTGATGGGTACAGCACCGTGGCTCACGCAAGGAACCCTGAGCAGGCTGGTTCCTAATTGCAATTTTGAAGTCACATTTCTTCCTCCCATGAGTAGTGATGGCACAGAGAGCAAATCAATGAGAATGTCAGATTTCCCTGGCTTCTATTTTCCATCTGACCTGGATGGTGCACATTTCAGTCACTACTAACAGGGAAGATAGAAGTATAAGTGGAGCTCCTCACCATACTCCTTCCTCTAATGAGCTCACTGAGAGACCTGGAGGCACCAGCTTATTAGCCCTGCGATGCCCTTGGCTCTGAGCAAGTCAGGAGGCCTGTACCCTGCCTTCGGGGCCTCTGGTCTTATCTTTTTGCCCCATTCCAAGCACTTGCTTGGTTCCTGGCATGCATCCCGCCTCGCTGCACTTATAAGCCTTTGTCTTCAGGGATGTCTGACCCTGGCTATCCTTTTCACAGTGGCTTTGTGTGTGTGTGTGGGGGGGGTGCACTCACCAACTGCTGTATGTCAAGCCCCCTGCCAGGGCACTGACATGCATCATCCCAGTTTACCTCGCGAGGGCCCTAGAAAGCAGGCTTGACTGTTCCTACTTCACTGATGAAGTGGCTCGGAAGTGACTTGCCCACAGTCACCCAGCTGGTAACACAAGGGCTTCTTTCAAACCCTGGTCTGACTCCCAGCACGTAGCTCAAAAAAGCAAGGGTTTCAAAGTGCGTGTCCAGCTGTGATCAAACTTTTCCTCGCTAAGTTCCTACTAGGTATGAAAGATGGAGAGAGCTGTCCTGTTTTAGAGATGAAGGAAATGAGGCTCAAATAGTGGGGGTTTGCAACCTGCTCAAGGTCACTTGGTAAGCTACAGGCCACGAGCCCAGGCCTTCCATCACCCAGTGAATGCAATATCCCAGTGCAGACCACACACGCAGACACACATGCACACGCAGAGCAGACCTGCTGCATGCCGGATCCTTGTATGTTGCTTATAGGTACTGATCTCCAAAGATAAACTGATACAGGTTCACTGGCCCATGGTCTCCTTTATCATTTATTCCCTCATTCATTCTTCCTCATTCAGCTAGATTAGGACTGGGTGCTGGGATAGATAGCCAGTCCTCTGCTTTCTCATCTTCACTGTCTACCTTCTGGTCTCTCAACATGCCCCCGATAGGGACATCCTTGAGGGAGAGCAGCTTGCATTTCCAGACATTGGAGACAGGATAGACTCCTTGACAAATTTCACTGTTGGGGGATACTCTGGCCCACTTTCAAGTCTCATTTTTCCTGGCCGACAGGTGAGTCCTAAGGAGAAGGAAAGACAGTTTGGGGGCTGGGAAGGGAGGTGTCCCTGCCATGAACCACAGGTCAGCTCACCTGGTGGACCTGCTCCCTCACAGCCCCCCCCCCTTCTGAGACCAGCCACCTCCTTCTAGTGGAAGAGCCTGGCACCAGCTGGGACTGAAGATTCTCTTGGGAAGCAAGGAAGGCTCTTGTGTAGTACCTGAACCTGCCTCTGACACCAGTTGTTGCTGGTACATCCCCATAACCCTAAATGATGCAAAAACCTTCATATTAATTAAGCCCATAAGCTGGGCAAAATTCTTCCACATCTGGAATCTACTGATAACACCTGTAAGGTCGTCAAAAGTCAACATTCACTCTCTCAGGTCTGTATTCAGTGCCTGCAACGCTGGCTGTGTGAATTTACACATAGCGAGCTAGCCCAGGGGCAGGCTCCCAGGGGCCGCTGTTCCCGGGGCCTCCTCTATGAAAGGGCAGGGAGAGAGGCTGCAGAGGACTGGGGCTGAGCACGTCTAGGGGAGAGATGCCTACAGGGCAGGTTAGCTGGAACCCAGCCTTGCCCCTCTGCCAGACCCACCAGCTCCTGCAGATCCCTCTGGCTGTGAGACTGGCTGGGGACCAAGCACCCCCTGAAGCAGTTAGTAGCTGGGAGGACCCCCGACCTTACTAAGCCCTGCTGAGATGGAGAAAGGACACGCGCTCATCACTGCAGCAGAGAAAGACAACTGCACGTCTTAAAAACAAACAAAACAAACAAACTCTGCTTTAAAAATAAGCCTACGGAAGTGGGGCCAGTAGCAGCCTGAGGGGCAGGACCACTCATGATCGGTCCTTGGGCCCAGAGATACCCAGGGGTCCGCAGGTTCGTTGGCCAAAGTCGATCCAGGGGAGCGCGCAAGTTTTAGCTTAGCCAGGACCTCAGGGCGGAGCCTCGGAAGCCATGCCTGACGGCCCACTCACTGGGTCCCTGCCGAGTCGCGCTCCCGGGAGCCCGCCATCACAGCCCCAGGACGCAGCCGAAGGAAGGCCAGCACCGTCGTGGAGCCGGTCCCCTCGGTGTGCACAAGCAGGCGCACTTACTTCCACATCCCTCCTACACTCGGACCGCGCTGTCCACACGCCCCTCTTTGCACGCCTTTGCACAGTTCAAGGAGCTCCTGCCCACTGGGACGCTTCTTTCTGGACGCGTCTTCCCAGGGGAGAAATTCTGACAGCGGAGACTCAGGGTCAACATACTGGCGCTGCCTGCTCAGGCCCGCCCAGACCAGCAGAGTTACTGGATGTCAGCTTTTCCGGGGGCGTGGGGGCGGGGGGGGGGAGTTCCCACTGTCTAGCAAAGATTTGCGGCTTCAGGAGGGGCGCAGATCCTGGGACGCCCCCGGAGCGTGCTGACTTGAGGGGGCGCACAATACTATGCTCAGGACAAGCTGAATAACCCTATGTCTGCTCCAGAATTTCGATATGGAGAGGCTTTGGGAGGCTTTTCAGCGTCTGGTGTGGGCAATAGTCTTGTCTTGAAGCTATGTTAACACAGCAAACACACAGTTTTAACTTAAATGCCAGTTTTTATATAGAGAAACCTAGGGAAGGGAGTTGGGGATAAGGGGCCAGAGCCTTTCCTAACCCCCTCCTTGGCGTCAGCTCCCACCTCCGCAGTCCATCTGCACAGCTAAGTGCAAGAAGCACGAGGAGCACTGCAGCAGTTCTATTTCCCTGGGCCTGCTGGGAGAACCGCCTAGACCCCGCAGCACCCCATCCCCTAGTCCCTGGAGCCTAGCCTGTTGTCCCACCTCCAGGGGGCGCTGATGGAGAGGTGGTGCCGCAAGCTCCCGCCGAGAGCGCAAAGGTGGAGCCCCAGGGACTCAACCCCTAACCCCCGGCCTAATTTGAATATTTCATTGGCTGCCGCCAGCCTGGTCAATTTATCATGCAAATACGGGTGCCCTCCGCGCCAGAGAGGAGCCACCGCCCGCGCAGGAGAGCGGCGCCCGATTGGTGGCCGAGACAGCGGCATTTGTAATATTTTTCTTTGGACTTTAGAGTCATTTACCAATGCCATCGCCGCAACTCCAGGCACTGAATCACGAGCCACTTAGAGGGTTTTATTGGCAGCTTTGAAACTTCTTAACATGTTATTTTCTCTTAAATCAAGAGTCAACCTATTTCTGACGACCTTTACCCGCGCCTAAAAAGCTGCAGAAAGTACAGACTCCTGGTCCTTCTTGGTCTGTGCAGCGGGTGGCCGCCCCTGCCGTGCCTCAAGGAAAAGGGCTCTATCTCTTTGGGGTTAGCGCTTGCTAAACTCGAAATAAAGAGCCTTTGAGAATTCTTGTTGAAGAGAGGTGGGAGGAGGAAGGACTCAAAGAAAAGAGAAAACAGGAAAAGCAGAGAGAGAGGAGGTGGAAAAAGAAGGAAGATTAAGCGATGGGGAAAGCGAAAACGTGGCAGAAAGACTAAGAGACAAGGGCTTCTGTGCTGAGAAGTCAAACCTTGGAGTTATGGAAGCCGTCAAGGTTAGAGACTATCTTCGCTCCCTACAATCACGGTGCCCAGAACCTCCCTGGTCTTCCTACTGTCGAAATAGAAGCATGTTCTCAAGTTTCAAGAAATCGAAGTGAAAAAGAACGAGGCCCTAGGCCGTTCTTCTCCTTCTTGTCTCTGCCCAGCTGAGAATTAGGCTTGGTCTTCCCGTTTGGAAATTTTGGGACGAAAACAAAACCTTAATGTAGAAGGCAGAAAAAGATGAGCTAGATAAGAGAAAGAGCAAAGAGATTTTTCTGGTCCTGCAAATTCCCTGGCCAGTTAATGAGGTCACCAGGCACAGGGAAGCCAGGCTGTCTGGTCTGCAAAGCCCGCGTGGTTTGATTTCAGAGATCTCCCCCTCCTCCTGCTTTGAGCATTGGAGCCGCGGGGACTGTGCCGGCACTGCCCTGACCGCGGCGCACCGATTCAAACACACGCAGCACCAGGCACAGAGACCCACCGCGGTGGCGGCTGTCTCGAGTGTAATCTTTCTTCAAAGCTATGCCCAAATGGCTTCCAAAAAGCCATTTCACCCGAGTGGGGGAAAAAGCACGTCGCGCTGTAGCGGGGGATTTGGGGGAGTTCCCCGCGCAAATCAAGTCGATGCGCGGGGTTTGACAAAAGGGAAATTGAACCTGTCATTTCGCCCTCAAAACTGAGCTTAATACATATCTGACCTCCTTAGAAACATAAAGACTTCTTATTTTCTTTATTTAATCTTCGGGCTCCCAAGAAAGTTTTTTAAAAGTTCTGTAAATGATTGAGCAAAAGAGAATTAGGAAGGAAAAGGTGGAGGGATCTAAACTGGACTTGCCCAAACCAGAAGATGCGGTGCTGAGAGCACAGGAAAAGGGGGGGGGGGGGCAGTAGGACAGGAAAATCCCAGCCTCTGTCTTGGGAAACCCAAGAACGTGACCTGTAGGAATCAGTTAATGCGGTGACAGACCAGATTCCTTCCCCAGGTAACCTGCCTTCTGCTAGTTATAAGTTTGATTGTATTTATTTTTTTAAAGACGTTTTTAACCACCTGGAAATCCAGAACCTGAAAAAGCGAGGTGTCCAGGAGGGGGATCTGTCCGTTTGGCTTGACTTCCCCGAGGCTTGACCACGTCAGTTTCCGTCCGAGGTTCGCCTAAGGGCAGTCATGCCCAGGAGTTCTGGACTGGACCCTGGCGCAGCTTCCTCCCTGCAGACCTCCAGCAGACAGTGGGCGGCAAGGCTGGGTCTGAAAGACCAAAGCCCCTTTGGCCTCCAAGTAGAGTCGTCAGGGCGGGAACTGCAGGCGCGCAGCGGGCATAGTTGGCAAAGGTGGCCCGGACCTCTGCGTCCTGATCCACGAGAAATTTACAAAGTAAGATAGTTGTCCTAGACTGGCAGGGAAGGGCTGTATGTGGGTGCGTGCGCGCGTGCGCGCGAGCGTGCGCTGGGGGCTGGGGGTGCAGGCACTTCACGCCAGCGATACCAGTTCTGGACCTAGGGCCCAGAGAGACACCCTATTTCCTTGGAAAATTGGCCCCTCTTCCAGCTCACATCCAGACGCGCCTGCTGCGGTTCCCCCGAGGCCCCACAGAAGTGGCATTAATATACCGCTTTTATTTTCGAAGGTTTATTTTACGTCAAAACTGTAAAAGTTCTTGGGAGAATTTACAGACAAAACATCTGGTTCGTTAAAACAAAGCTACCGGAAAAAGAGAAACAAACTTCGCTGCTGTGTAAATGCACTTTTAGCAAACAATTTACCGCCTAGTGTCTGAATCTGTCGCACCCCAGCAGAGGCTGAGGTCCCCAGGTCCTTTTCCTAGCTGAGGTGTGCAGTGGGCGGACAGTCGCTCCCCTGTGCCCTCGCCACTGCCAAGCCCAGAATGCGGAGCAGGGAGGTGTGAGCAAGAGAGCAGCCCGGCGTCAGCGTTCCCTGCGTAGGCAGGAGGGGATTTGGCTTCCCCTCCCCTGGCTTTGCCTTGCTCTGGGTTCCCCTCAGGCCCATTCTCGGCCAGTTGCCCTGGCGCCTGAAAAGTGGGAGGGGAGCTTCTGGAGCGTAATATGCAGCGTGCCCTGTCCCTTCAGGTGTCCCGTGCCTCAGTAGGACACTTGGAACCCCTCCCCAAGGTCAGTGCTTAGGACCTGGGTTCCTGGAACCGGAGCCTACCCTGGAACCGAGGCTTCCAGGACTTTCTGTCCCAGAAGTCTTTTCCCCAGTGGCCTTCCCAGGTGAGGACACACCTCAGCCTCTCTCGGGTAAAGTGAGTTGTCACCCACTGCTCTCAACCGCCACCTTGACAGCAACCTCGGCTTACTCCTGCGGGCCCAGCCGTTACTTCCTGGTCGCGCACTTCTTCACTCCCGCGTGCCCTGTTATGTTGCAGGCCAAGCCCCTGCCCCTCCGCCGGCACCTGCTCCGAGCCACGCCGGCGCCTGCGCTTGACTTACTTATTTGGCGAACTCGCCCAAGTGGGGCTCTGGTTAGCTCAGGGTACAAGTACTCCCCAGGCAGGGTAGACCCATGCAGGCAGGCCCAGGGACTGGGGCCCGCAGCTCCTTTAGTTCTGAAAGTTGGACGCGGATTGAACCCCTGACCTAAAGAAGCCGCATTTGGGTGCTTTTCTACTGAATGCAGCTCAGCGCCCCGCCGAGGAGGAAGAAGGGTTTCAGCGGATCAGACGCGCAATCTTGGGGGTGGGGAGGCAGGAGTTGTCTTCTTGACCCCTGGGAATATTTGGGCTTCATAAACTTTACCGCCCACCTTCTGAGTGAGCCACCCAGCCGCGTAGTGAGCACCAGTTTTCCGTATGGGCGTTTGCTACGCCGCTGTCCAGTGAGTCATTCCGCTGCCCTTGGCATATTTTTCTTCCTCTTATTTTTAGGGATTTAAAAAAATAATCCCGGAAACGCGTGACCTCGCAGAGGTGGGAGCATCTCATTAGCCTAGGGGGTTACTTTCCTGCGTGACTCCCGCGGATAAGTTAGCAGGGTCCTTAAGCGGACGCCAAAGTCTGTGGTTGCTTTTCAAAAGGTATCCGCAACTATTCCGAGTGGGGTAAAAGATTTCTCCACAGTGCATCTTCTACAGAATTCTAGCTCCTCTGCCAGGCGCGGGCGTTTTCGCCCTCTAGTTTAGTATGAAAACAGTTCGGCCGCTGGATTGCCGTGCGAAGCCGGCCGCTTAGAGCGTGGTTCCCTCCGTCCTGCAGAAAGGAGCCCCAGCGAGCGCCTCCGCGGCGGCCTGTGGCCTCCTCCGGAACGGCGCAGACCTCGGTGCGCCCCCGAAAACCGGTTCTGTGTTCCTAACAACTCGCGTATCACGGAACGAGCAGCCCCGTGGGGTTTGACACGCTTGAGTGGACTCTAAGGGGCAGAACTCACCAGGCATCAGAAAGGGGAGGAGGGATAAAATCAGGTTGAATGCCAGGTACAGCCGCCCTGCAAATATTCAAGGAGGAGCCCCCCAGTGTGCTTCCTGAAGTTCCTAAGGGGACGACAAGAAAGGCTCTTCGGCCCGGTGGGAGTGAACAGGGACAGGTGTGCAGATGTTTACCCACTGGACAGGTGTGGGGGGCAGGGTAAAGCAGGAGGAACGTGTGACCACAGCCCAGGTCCCCATTCTCAGAGCACGGGCGCTGTGAACTACCTGCAAAACTCTACTTCTCAAAGATACCGCCCTGCTCTTTCCCTCTCTGTAAGTAGCATGTGAATTACAGAGTGACTGACACCCAGCCTCCATTTTTGCTTAAATGGAGCCCCAGGTTCTCAATGGCACAAAGCCAGAGGATTCCACCTTCTCTCCCCCTCCTCTCGCTCCTCCCCGTCAGGTCAAGACGCCGGGCAGCTAGGCTGGGCCTCGCAAAGTTTGCGTGTGAGACCTCCAGGTTGAGACCCGCCTGGCGCCCTCGAAGGCACCAGACCATCAGGATGAAACGGGTTTAAGTTCTAGCATTCAGGTAGCTTCCCGGTCTACACCGTGCGAGGTGCGGATTTGGGAAGCGTCCTCTCCTACACCACCCCGAATCTACAGAAACAGGCCAG
The DNA here is from genome assembly GCF_030014295.1 of Loxodonta africana. Lineage (NCBI taxonomy): Eukaryota > Metazoa > Chordata > Mammalia > Proboscidea > Elephantidae > Loxodonta > Loxodonta africana. The sequence goes on from NC_087362.1 coordinate 70,742,682, forward strand.
AGAGAATCCAGTGTATTGTACGGTTGAGAGCTGAGTGTAGTGAGGGATTCTACACCGACCCCCTCCAGCTGTCCCGTCCCTAGAATGGCCTGCGAAATTATGCGCATTTCGGGGTCCCGATACTAAGAAGGGTGCGTGTGGCTAAAGAACACCGTAGCTTCCAGGCTGTGCCAAGCCGCACGGGAACCCTGTTCGCATGTCCTGGCGAGGCGGCACGTTCGAGGTGTGAACTCCGCATAGCCCGTGTTGTGCGTGACGGGCTGTCTCCGGGATGTGCAGCCCACTGACATTGATGGATGCGCCAATGGTTGGACCGACAGATGTTAGGGCGGATCGGCCAGCTCGCAATGCCTGAGCTGGGGAGGGCGAGGAGGCAGCGATCATCGGGCGGTGGCGGCAGGCGACGCGGAGACTCGGGCTCAGGCCCCGGCCGGCAGGGGGAGGGGGCGGAGGGAACAGAGGTTGGGAGAGCAGCGAGGGGAAGGAAAGGAGGAGGGGGAGCCGCGAGTCTGGGAGAAAATCCTGCTTCGGTGCGCAGCGCTCCTCCCCGCAAGCCTGCGCGCCAAGCTGGGTGCCTGGCGTTGGAGGCTGAGCCGGGGGTGGCGGGAGCTGACCTGGTGCGGCACCGGCCGTCCTCTAGGGGAGGGCCGCTCCGCGCGGCAAGAGTGCAGCGACCAGAACGGCGAGGCCGCCTGCGGCATCTACCAACTCACCATTTCCTCGCTCGCAAGAAGCGTCTCACGCCCCGCGGCCGCGTCTCCCGGGCCTGGAGGGGCCGCCTTTCCGGCCTCTGCGGCGGCAGGCATCCACCGCGCGCGGCGCCCCTGCCCGAGTCAGCGACACTCGCCTGCCAGGAGCCCAGCCGCAGCCCGCCTCCGGCTCCCGGCCCCGCCCGGGGTCTGCGCCCGCAACTCCGAGCGCTCCTGCGCGCGGAGGCGCGGGAGGCGGCTTTATAGCCGGAGGACGCGGCGGCACATCTGCATTCAGGGAGGCGTCTGGACTGAGCCCAAGTCCGCGGGCTGGGGGCGAGTGGAGACGTTTGATCTGACCGTCAGGGTGAGATCACGGTCTCCTTCTCTAAAAGAAAAGAGAGCACGCCTGTGAACTTTTCAAACAAACTTGCCAAAACAACCAAAAAGAAAAGATAAAGAAAAGGAGAAAGGGCAGAAGAAGGAGGAGGAAGAGACTAAAAGAGAACCATAAGAGGGAAAAAAAATCCCAAAACACAAAAAACAAAAACAGAAAGGAAGGAAGAAGGCCTGGGATTGTAGCTCCGGGTGCGCTGGGGCAGCCAGTCCCCGGGCGCGGGGCGCCTGCCCTCGCCGGGACTGTGGGTGGCGGGGCCCGCAGGCGCGCCAGGGGCCCAGCGGGCGCCCCCAGACGCAGCGCCGCCTCGGGGACGGTGGGCCTGGCGGCTGCCCCCGCACCCCGGCCGCCACCGCCCGGCAGCGCCCGGAGCCGGCCCCGCCGCGGCCGCCCCATTCCCGGCCCGAGAGCTGGCCCAGGGAGACGCAATCGAGCCCGCAGCGCATCGATGCGCCGCCGCCCGCGCTGCTCCGGCTCGGGCTCCGCCGCTGCCGCCGCCGCCCGGGGGTCACCCTCCTGAACCCCGGCCCACCCGCGCCCTAGCCGCCGCCCGTAAGTGAGCCCGCGTCGCCCCGCCGCCAACACGGCCCTGCCAACTCCTCCTCTCCGCGGCCCGCTGGCCCGGCCCGCCCGGCGCTTCAGCAACCCCAATCACCCAATCAATAACCAATCCTTCTCGCCCGGGAGCGCCGGCAGGCCCGGCGCCGCGGCCCCCTCTCCGGGCGCCCCGGGGCGGGGGACTAGGCGTGGGGGGGACGAGTTCCCTCCCCTGCCCGGGTCCCGCCCTCGCACCGGCCGGCGCCGTGGATGGGGGCACAGCCCGGCGCCTAGGGGGCGCGGGGCGGGTAAGGGGACCATGTTCTTCCCAAAGTCAGAAGAGGAAACTTGGAGGCACCTCTTCCCACGCCGACCCCCGGGACGGGCCCGGGAAAGTTTGCCCAGGAAAGAAATTGGGAGAAGTGGCGGCGGCGGGTCCCGGGGGAGGAGCCGGGGTGGCGTGGGGTCTGAGCGCGGCCCCCACCCACTCTCCCCGAGCCGGCCTCCTCCCTCGAGGGCGCCGGCGTCCGCCCGAAGGCCCTGGCATCCCCGAGGGCCGCGGGCCCAGACTCGGGGCCCGCGCGGGGGGCCTGGGAGGCGGCGGGCGGAGAGGAGTGCGGGCTGGGCGAGGCAGCCGGGGGCGGCCAGGGGGGTGAGGCCGCGGGGGGGAAAGGGGCGGGTGGGGGTCGCGGCCGGCCCGGGACCGGCTCCGCAGGACCGGCGCCGCGCCCCTGCCTGCGCGCACCGGGCGGAGGCGGAGGGGCAGGAGCCGCTCCCCGGCCTGGGCGGGGGTCCGAGGCCGGCCCCGGGCCGGAGTGGGGGCGCGGCGCCCCCGCGGGCGGGCGGGTGACACGATCATCTCCTTTTCCTTTAAGCTTGCCTGTTGCCGACGCCGCCGCTCCAGCCGCGCCGCGGGCAGAAGACTGGACCGCCGAGCCCCGGGCCGCGGCGGCGGCTGCGCGCCCCCCCCGGACGCCGTGACCCCCGGCCCGGGGGCGGGGGCCGGGCCGGCCGGGCCGGGCGGCTCCGGCGCTCCTCCTCCCTCCCCTCCGTCCGCCCTCTCCCCTCTCCCCGCCCCCCAGCCCCGAACCCCGCGCACCTCGTCAGGGGACGGGGCGGGGGGGCCGGGCCGCCGCTCCTCCCCGCCCCCTCCTCCTCCGGCCTCTGGAGCGATTTGTCAAACTTCCCATTCCGCCGGCAGCGCGGTCCTCCTCCGGCTCCTCGCCTCCTCCTCCTCCCCCCGCGCTCCTCCCTCCCCGCGCCTCCCGCGCCCGCCCTCCTTCTTCCCTCCGCACGTTCGGGGAGCGCGGCGGAGCGCCGAGAGGGGGGGACGCGGCGAGCCGGGGCGCAGCAGCATCCTGCGGGCGGCCCCTCTCGGGGGGGAGGCTGAGAGCCGGCCCGCCCGCCCCCCCCGCGGCCCCTCCCTCCCTCTGCTCAGCCCGGCGGCGGCGGCGGCGGCGGCGGCGGCGGCGGCGGCGGTGGTGGCAGTCGCCAGAAGAGCATCATGCCGAGGAGGAAGCAGCAGGCGCCCCGGCGCGCAGCAGGTACGAGCCGCTTCCCCTTCCTCCTCTCCTCCTCCTCCTCTTCCTCTCCTAGCTCGGCGCCTCCAGCCCGCGGTGCTCGCCCCACTCCTCGCCCCTCTCCCTCTGCAGGCGCAGAGTAACTCTCAGGAGCCAGGCTCGCTCGCCGCTCTCCTGGTTGGGTGCGCGCGCCAGGCTCGGGTACCCGGCGCCCCCCGGACGCCCCGCTGAGCTCTGCCCTCTCGCCGCTCGCACCCCTTCGGGAACCGCGCTCGGGGCGAACGAAGTCGGGTTGGGTCCCTGCCACCTCAGCTCTCTGGCTGCGGAAGTGATGGAACGGATCCCCGTCTGTCTCTTTCTGTGGGGGGCGGGCGGGGTCACCTGAGTTCCCTGGGACACCTTCCGTGTCCTCCCGCGGCCGGACGGCGGGGGACCGCCTGGTGCCTTCGGAGCGAGAGCGAGCGAGGGAGTGAGGAAGCCGGCTCCTTCGGCCACCTTACTGCTAATCCGATGGATTCTTCATTTATTGGGCCCGAGCCGGGCACAGCGGTGGAAACCAAAGCGCCCAGGGTCTGGGTATTGTCAGATGCCTGTCATGTCAAGTCAGTGTCGGAGGCTGGCGTTTCCCTCTGCCTCGCTTGTTTTCCCTTACCCCCACCCCTCCTTCCGCTGCTTCTCCCACCCTCTTCTCCCAGCACTTAGTTCTGGGACATGGCTGAGTACTTTTTTTTTTTCTTCTTCTTCCTTTCTTTTTTCCTGCCAGGAGTGTCAACTCCTGTTAAGACTGAGCTGTTTTTTTTTTTTTTTTTTTTTCTGGAAAAAGCATCGTTGAAAACAAAACAAAACCCACACACATAACATTATTTTGCAATAATGTTGGATGGGGGCATGTTGCCTGGAAGAAGGGATCCTGGCCAGTTGCCACCCTTGATTTGATGACTGATTGATCGTCCGTCATGCTGCTGCCTTTGATCTATTCATTCCCAATAAACATCAATAAATCACCGGCAGTAGTGAGGCCAAGCTCTGTTACTACGTCAGGAGGGCCGCGTCAGTGCAACTTCAGGGGTTTGGGCGGATTGCCGAGAGGACAACATATGGAGTGATGTATTTTGATCTGAGTAACACTCAGATGTTTAGAGGTTCAGATGCTGCAGGAACTGGAGGGCTACGTGGAGGTTCATTTCTCTTCTTTTGGTGGAAGAGGGGAGGTTGAGAGGGAAGGGCCGAGGCACTGGCTGGTACCCTTCTTGGGTGAAGGCATTGTACCTAGCATGCCCGGAGAGTGTCTGTAAGAGCAGAGGTGGTGATGTTTGATTTCCATCCTGCCCGCAGGTAGTACCAGGGCAGCCTGTACACTGAGTGCACCCAGGAGGTACAGCCTCCCTACACTGGGTCACAGAGAGGGAATGGTATTCTTTCTCCTTCCAGAAGTGTACGCTCCCGTCTGTGTTCTTGGAAAATCATAGAAGAAAACAAACTTGGCTTGGGGTATATAATGCATGCAGGTTTTGCTTTTTGTCCTTAGTTTTGCTCACATTTAGGAAGTTTGAAAATCCCATTGGTGACTGGAGGGAAGGTGTCACCTCCCACCTCACCCCCTGGCTGATGCTTTCTTGCCCATCCCACCTTGTACTTGAAATTCCAAGCCTAAGCAGTGGACTTATCTGCACAAAATAAACTCTAAAAGTTTGCAGAAATCCTTCAGAAGTTGAGCAGTAGGAGTGCCTTGGGCTTCTTCCAGGCTTTGGGATTTTTCTTTCCTTTTTGGATACACATTTTAAAGTATCTGTTCTCCTTGAACCAGGGAACCCAATGCGATTACATCTTTACGTTTGCTTTAGAACTCTGTGCCACATCTCTTCTGTTCCACCCTGCCAGTGTGAAACTCCAATTGGATAGGTTTCTGTTCAAAACGTTAGAGAAAGGGGAAATGTACTGTTAATTATTTTATTTTTTAAAGTGACCTGTTCACTAACCTTTTTGCACCTTTTAAAAAGCCAACCAGGAAATCTCAGGTCAGTTAAGAAATATTCATTATATATAAAAAAAAAAAACTTGACTGCACGACTAATAGGAGATGGAAGAATGGTTTTACTCTATCAAAATGACCCGTCAAAACGACTTTGTTTCATATTTGATTTAATTGTCTCTCTCCTGACAGGCACATTCATCAATAGCTTAATGGTCAATCAGAAGTTGGCAGCGTGAGTGCTTTCTTTCTTTCCCATACCCTGGTTTTGGATTTACTTTATCAGAATGCCTCTGCCTAATGGATGTGTGGAGGAGGGAGTGGAGAATGACTGAAGGGTTACTTATTTTAGAAGAGTGGAGGGAAGAAAGAAAAAAAAAAACAAAAAACCCTCCACATTTCGGCTGGTGATAAGTATGCCCAGGCCAATAAGTGAGCTGTTTTTTTGTTTGTTTGTTTGTTTGGATGGACGAGAAACTTCCAATTTTTTTCCCTCCTTTTTTTAGTTCCCACAGCTGCAAGTTATAAGGTTCATGCCTGCTTTTGTGGCATATTGGGGGTGATGACAAATTGATTGCTTTGTAGTGATAGAGAGGGAACGGGAAAAAGAAAGATGTCTGCTGATTGGTAACTGGAAAGCCAGTCCCCAGCAACCTTGAGAATACTTGAGAATTTTTTTTCCCCCTCCAAACTGAAAGGTCCGCTCAGCCATAAAAAAAGAAAAGTTGTTTTGCCAGCTTCATTAGTGTTCACCTAATTAGCTGTAAACCTGATGGATTTCTGACAGCTTTAATGATTAGAGATGACAAGCCCAACGCAGTGTCATCCAGCAGAATTAGGTTTGCAGCTAGTTTGATGTAATCAAGTTGATATTACACAGTCCTGGCTGCCTTTAGTTGTGCGTTAACTCAATTTTCTGCTGCAGGTGACAAATGGGCTTTGGTACCTGGATAATCATGTCATAGGAATTAGGGCCCTTTTAATGGTCTGGGGTAGAATAACAACCACAAAGGGCTGAGAGCTGGGCAGGGCAGACAGACATTGCACACAGGTGCATGTCGTCTATCTAGGCCAAATGTCACCCTGTTTTCCAGAAGGCCCAAGCAGCCTCCAAGAATCCCTGAAAAGACGAATTTCTGGACTTTAGGATTTTTTGTTTGTTTGGGTTCGTTTCTGAGGATGGAAATTATGCAGGCCCGATGTCTTGAGAGAGAGGTTTCTTCACCTGTGAAGAGAAGGAAACCTGGGCTGGAGTTTTCTTTCTCCAGCCATGTCAATTCAAAGGGCTGTGCATTTGTGCTGGACAGATGCGGCTGCTCTTAGAAGCTCAGAGGAGCGAGGTTAGCGAAGGCCACTGTCCTTAAGGCGAAACGACTATTATCCTTTGGTTAAAATATGACTCTTCTGTGCTTCATGTTTGTTTTGAACCACGTATCTTCTGAAAATGACAGAAACATTTTAAAGCCGTCCTTAATGGTAGATAACGTTTTGTCCATTCATAATCAGTTTTTGGAGGAAAATATAAAATTATAAAAAGCCATTGCATACTACTAAAAAAAAAAAAAAAAAATTCCTCAACACGCAACAGCTGGCCACCGACCTTTTGAGTCTTGGTGGTGAAAAGAAAAATCTTGCCTGTAGCGCGTAGGTGGTAACATCGCGAGATTAGACCTTGGAGTGTCTTGACTTTTGTAGAATTGATTTGGACCCCTTGGGGTTGGCTGATGGTGTCGAAAAACACTTCAATCCCAATGGAATAGGCTGAGCTTGTAGTGGCAAGGCAGAGGGGTTTCACAGTCCAGTATACATGGGTCATGCCTGAGAGATGGCACACCTGGTGGAATCCAGGTAATACCTGCCTAAGTCATGTCCACATGTCGGGCAGCCCCAGAGAGAGACTTTTCCCTTCTCGGAAGCACATGGAGCCGTCAGTCAGCAGAGCCTTTCAGCATCAATCTTGGGAATTTATTTGCTGCCAATTCTGCCACATATTTCTTTTTTGGACAGAGTCTACTTTGTAGCAACGTGACAAAATGACTGGTTTTGTATGTTCTATGGTTTTTCCCCCTTTTCCTACAAAATAAGAGGAACAATGCAAATTAGAAAAAATAAATAAAAATAAAGAAGATAAAGGAGGAAAACAAAGGGGGATAGGAAGCAAAGATACTCCCCTGGACATCCACATGGGGAAGAGAATCTTCCAGAATCAGCTGCTGTGCCCCCATTAGCTTGACAACTGTCAGTTAGGGCTTCAGTGCTCTCCAGGGCCACACTTGATTGTGAGCGGTTGATGTTGTCATTTTGTTCTCAGTTTTGCCTTGAGCGCGCTCATAAGCAGGAGCGAGGTAGTCGATAGCTGATGTATCAGCAGTTATTCCCTAAATTGCCTCGCAAGTCTGTATTTTCCCTCTTTTTACTAAAGGTTGTTTTGTAAAGTGATTAGAATGAAAGGTGACTGCTCAGGGCTGTGGGGAAAGCCATGAAACCAGGTGAGTTCACAGCACTAAAGCAGTCCCTTAGTTCTGCCCTCCACGCCTGGGCTTCCTGGAAGGAGAAGTATCACCTTCTTCAGGGCAACGCCTGGGCCCTTTCCCATCCTTTGCTTTCACAGGTGTAGTGGCAGAGCTAGGATGGGGTGAGGGCTGCAGCACGCAGGCAGGAGAGCAGAGGACAGGCGACTGGAGTCCCTGGTCCTAGTAGTGTACAATAGCCATGTTTAATCCAGTAACTCCAGCAGTTCACAGTTATTCCAAGTGCAGTTTGGGAGGTTTTCCTGCAGGCCCATTCTTAGTCCTGTCTGTCACTGGACCATCTATAAAAATAGCTTTGATCTTGTAGGTAAAAAAAAAAGTAGAGCGTGCGCGTCTACCCATCTGTGTTCATGTCTAGCACAGGTACAAGGTTGGGCCTTTCAAAAAGCTGTTTTGTAACCTCCCTGTAGCATCAGGTCACAGCCCATGGAGAAGAAACAGGACAGAAGAGAAGAAGGCAACAGTGGCATCATTTACCCAAAACATTCCCAGGTGTTCATGACCGTTTTTTTTTTTTTTTTTAGTTATACCCCAAATTGTGGTTTCTCTAACTGAAGTTAAAAATGAAAGGTGAACACAATATATTGTATTTGGTAACAATGATATGGACTGGTACATCCAGACAGATAATGTGCGGCTGTAATTAGACTCAATAGACAGGCAGTCATTTTTAAATTCTTTGACACATGCATAAAATAGTCATATAATAAGATAAGATGACAATTTTATGTTAGGTTGATAAAGTGTCCTGATACATACATTTAAATGTCTGTAAGCCTTTTTTTTTTTTTTTAAATCCAGGCAGATTAATTCTAGTTTCTAGTATTTTCAGCTAGTCATTATATTAATTTTTAAAATCCTGCTAAACAATGGCTATGGATCTGTTTTCTTTCTTTCTTTTTCTCCCCTTCCTGGTTTTCTACCTGAATTGTGAGGAATGGATATACAGACTTGGGTAGCTTTCCTTAATTTTTCAACATTTGTAAAAATTTATGTTATACATTGGCATCAAAATTCAGGTTACTGTTTGTGACTAGAATAAAACTAAGCATTTTTCGAAGTTAAAAAAAAAAGACAGTAATAGAAGATAATCTGTTTATGACCACTTGTCTGAAAAATGGTCATACTTTAGGCTTAGGAACCCGTATTAGAAAGACTACATAGTGTCCTTGACCAAATCTTGAATATTTTATAAGCTCTGTTTAAAAAAAAGACATTTCTAGCACATACAGTTGGTTTGATCAGCACTTAGATTCTCGGGTTTAATTACTTTCCATTCTGTACATTATTTCAGGGTTTCAACAAGAGTGGCTCCAGAGATGTATTGAGGAGAAAAAGCATTTCTCTAAAGGCCACGTTACCTGGACTTTTCAAACACCTTTTCATTTTTATTTTTTTTCAGATACAGAAAGGTGTGGCTCTTGAAGAATAAATTTGTTTGGGCTTAATGATAAATTATTAATTCATACTGTCAGGACACATGTTATTAATTATTACTGTGTTTTCTTCATCCAGAACAGCTGTTGGGGAACCAGGGTACCTTCATATTGTCTTTGGGCGGGAGCTTGCCAAAGCAAGGAACTTACCAAGTCCTCTTACGTATCCCTGGTCTCCTTGCTTTGAGAGTAGGGGATTGCAGAGGGCGGGGTGAAGGGAGAGCAGACTATGGATTCTAGACCAAGATGGACGCTGGCAAATGCATCTAACGTACATTTTTAAAAAGTAAGGCTAACTCTGAAAGGACTGTGACCCAACAGAATTCTGGGGTGGAGACCCGCCTGCTTTCTCCCCAAGTCTGGTTTGGGATTGGCTGCCCCCTTCATGCCACCCATCTCTCTTGTTCTTTTTTTTTTTTTCCCCTCCGTACTGTCCAAAGCCATAAGATCACCTTTGCAAGTTTATAGTGGCAGAAGTAAACATACTCTGAATGCTTGTTTGTTCGCCAAACTGGAACCCAGCCTTCAGGGAGAGCGAGGGCTGTTTGGTAATATACGTGAAATGACTCATATTCAATGACTTTTGATTTTTCATTCCCATCATTAAATCTAGTCTTACGTGTTTCGGTTTCCTCTGAGTTCTTTGAGAAATGCATGTTGCATAAAATAGGCAATTTTTAATGAACAATTTAATGTAAATGGGTTTTGAATTTAAATTAATATTAATGAAGTCTTGAGTGAATTTATTTTGCATACGTAAAGACTTGTAAGTCTTTCACCCATGTGCTTTCTCCTTTATGTAGTAACATTGGTTGGGTGGATTAACCAGTCCCTTTTAAAGATTCACGCTTAAAAAATTAAATTGATTTTATATGTCCACTAGTACCAACATCTTATTAAACAAACCCGTTACTTTATTTAAAGGAACTATACCTTGTTGCCTATTAACCCTTTCAATTCCCTTCCCCCACTCCTCCTGAAATGTGCCGTTGTTGGTTTGGCATTGCTGCCGAGGAAAACCCGTACCAACAATAGTTACTACAATCAAGATGTTTCCTTTCTTTGGCTTACCTCTAATGCATTATGTATCCTGGGATGATGGGAAGTTCTGTAATTAATTCTGTTAGATGTAATTGCTATAATCACTTTGATGTTACACATAATAAAGGTAATATGGTAAGCACACAAAAAAATATAAACACCTCGTTGTAACGCTACTGCTAAAATTCTTTCTCATCAGGTCTGGTTTATAGACAAATGCTCTATTTTTGGCTATAGGTGACAATTATCTGAGCTGTGTTAATTGATATTCCAAAGGAGAGTTACTTATTGGAAAGGATGGGCCTTGGCTTGGCGGGATCTCCAAGCTGGTTGCCTAGGAACCTTAATCCTCGTCTCCTTAAAGATGTGGCTAATTAGGAAAAGGTGACCATTATCTTCTGTAGACGAGAGAGCTAAACATTTCAGAAGTGGCCATCACGTGAAGTGTGCGGTACAGGAGGCAGTGAGCCCTCAGGAAGGACGATGGCGGAGGTTTCACACGTAAGGAGGTGATGTTCTCTGGGTTTCCGCGTGGTATGGGGTTATAGAAAGTACTCTGTGTGTGTGTGAAAGAGAGAGACAGCCTGTGAGCAAGAACATGTGCGCCTGGGTAACTAGAGAAGACCACCTTTCTGAAACAGTGCAATAACAGATAAAATACAAACTAATTGCTGCAACATTATCATTCGTGCACCTTTCGTGGAGGAGGCTGGGGATGGTGCCTGACTGTGGCACAGAATGCCAGGGAGAAGGTTTGCTGGCTGATGTTGCCTGCTGGACTGAAACCTGGGTGATATTTGATGTATCCCCCTAGCTTCAAGCCACCCAGGGACGTCAGGGAAGTTTGCCTGAGACCCCAAGCACACAGTCCTATGGGATGTTTCCAAACACATTTAAATTGTTCTCTGCCAGTGCAGCTTGCAAGAGGTGGAAAATGTGGTGGGAGAGGCATCTGCCATTTAATTTTTTCCCCTCGGATATCATGGAGTCAAAGTGGAACACAGAACTGTTTGACATGCGTAATCAGCTACACAGCTTCCTGAGTGCCACCAAGATCACCAAGTCTTACGACCCAGTGTCAGCTTGGCAGTTTGGATGTGAATTCCCCACACTTCCTATTTTATTTGTTGGTGCCTTTTAAGGGATTGAGTATGTAAATCACACCCAGAAGAAATGAAGAGAGAGAGAGTGTGTGTGTGAGGAGGGGATGCTGAAGCCTCTTTGGAGGAAGACAAGGTGTTTTCAGATGGTGGTGATAACACTGAGGGTAGTGATTCCTTGGACTATGTCCAGGTCTGTGCCACTGGGTCTTTCTGCTGGCTTTTATCTGCTGGACAGACACAGCCCCAGCCCCTGGGCGTAGACCAGGGTGGGGAAGAGCTGGGTACTGCTGGAGAAGGCCTGGCAAGGCCTGCCTCCTGGGCATGGGGCCTAAGGCTTCCTGCCTGCCAGGTGAGCAAGTGGCGCAGGAGACCATCTTCGAGATCTGGGCCCTGGGCCTGGGCTGGAGCTGGGCACCACCAGTCTCCCGGCACTGACACCGAGGAGGCTGGTTTTGATGGTGAGCATGATAGAAGGTCTGAGAACTCCATAGGCCCCTGTAATCAGGGCCAGCACTGACATCCTTCTCAAGTTTGACAGCTTCTTCCTTTTCTCTCTTCACCGCCAAGACACTCTCAACTGAATTTCCCCGCCCTCCCTCTCCCCTCCCTCCCTGCCTGCTGCCCACCCCTTCCCTCCCTCTCCTCCTTTCTGTGTGTGTCTCTCTTGTTTCATGTTCTTGATCAGTCTCAGATGCCGGGAATTATTTTTTTTCGGGCGGGAGGGGGAGTGTTGCTTTAGGTTTGTGGGTTGGGCAGGTGTGAGAGGAAGTCTGTGTGTTTTTTTTTTTTTTTTTTTGTACTGTAGGCCTGTTGCTAATTAATGTTCGTCCATAAGATTCTGTCGGAGTTGAGTAATGTTTTTGATCTTTATGCCTGATAACTGCATACTTAATGAGATTTCAAAGCTGTGAGTGCAGCTCCCTACAATTATTGACAGATGCCTTTTCTTTGCCATTGGGTTCAGCTTCATAAATCCTCTCGCCGTAATGAGGTTCAGCAGTGCCACCCTGGCAGTGAGCTAATGAAAGGGGGGAGGGCGGCGCAGCTCATGGCTGTCTGACACATTTTTTTCCTTTAAAATTTACTATGCAGATGTCAAGCTGCGGGACGATTACTTCAAACATGCTAATTTTTATCTTGCTTTTGTGTCAGCCCTTTGCCATTAAAAAAATAAATAAATAAAAGTCCTAACCTCCCTCCCCGAGATTTCTCTCTCTCTCTCTCTCTCTCTGATTTTTTTTTTTTTTTTTAAAACTCACGTATTTAATGACCCCTAGTGTGTGACGGCTGGGCACCCTGACACACACGTGGCCTTTTGCAGGCATCCAGCGCCAGGATGGTTTTTTGTGTGCGTTCGGAAGGGTAGGGGGAGGATAAAGCCTGGTTTCCCCAGGCCTCCCATCAGCCTGCCCTAAGTGTGCACTTGAAACGTCGGCGAATTCATTTCAGAGTTCTGGAACTAAATCCTGGTGGAGAAGAGCTGCACCATGCCAAACAGTCGATTTCCTTTTCAGCGGAGCCATACATCACTGACCCACCCTCCCCTCCTGACAGAATGGCATATGTCATTTATCACATGGGCCCCAGCCAGACAACAGGGAGGGGAGGGAAGCCCAGGTCCATGTGACACTGTCTCCTCCCCCCAGAGCAGAGTGGCTCAGGGAGAGAGTCCTGCTGATTTGGCCAGAGGCAGAGGCAGGGGCGAGGCGAGGAGCGAGGCCGCGGTGTGGCTGGCTGGCTGGCTGGCTGTGTGGCGTGGCGGGCACAAGATTGGCAGAGGCAAGGGAGAGGTTATGTTCCTTCATATTATCTGCGAAACCACACTGTTCATCCTTTGACACTCTTCTGACTTTTTTTTCCCCCTTCCAGTTCCTTTTCTTTTTTTCCTCTAGTGAAGGAAAAAAAAAAAAAAGTGTGTATGTGAGGGTGGGGGGGTGACAGGTATCATTCGAGCCACTTGAGCCCGCGAGGGTGGCATAAATGAATCTCTGGGCTCCTGGCTTCACATGATTCCAACATGCATTATTGAAGATGGATGTTCCTTAAAAAAAGATTGATGGTAGATGCCGGGCTTAGGGTGCCATTTATCACTTTGAATATTATTTAGACTTGCCGTGTAAACCTCTGAGTTGAGAGTTGGACGGGCTCGGGCAGGGTAGGGGTCTGTGTGTGTGTCTTTCCATTGATTGGCCTTGGGTTCTCATTGCTGCTGACCCAACACGGCTGTCCCATTTACCATATCGAAGGCCCTCTCCTATCCCCCCCAAAAGAAGGTTTTGCTTTTGAATAATTTCCAAGGACACAGGGGAGAATAAAGTATCTGTGATTTACACTAAAGCCTAAGAAGCAACTTTCTCTTTTTCTCTCTGTGTCTCTCTCATTCTTTCCCCACTGAGGCAGTCACGTACGAAACATTAAAATATAAACAGAGCTGTAGTTGCCGAAGCCAGAACCGCTGTCTGATTTTTTAAACCCTCTGACATGCTTTAAGAAATATCTGAAAAGCTTAAACACAATATAACTATTAAAAAAAACATACTGGTTGGCTTGGTTAGTTGTGTGAGAAGGAAGAAACATAGACTTCCACATCTAAGGAATATTTCAGATAAAAAAAAGATCTCTGGTGGCTTCCTGGCCTCTGCTCCCAGCAGCCTCTTCCCTTTGTGTCTGCACCCTACCGCCTTCCCCAGGCCTCAGCAGATCCCCACCAGGACTGATGTGGACAGCTGTTTCCAGGCCCCCACCAGTTAATGGCTTCTGGTTTTTTGCACCCTTGAGCTCCTTGTACCAGGACACCCCCACCTACTGGAAGTACTTAGGCAAGCAGGCTTGTTCGCAGACAGGCTGGCTCGATGGCTGGTTTGCAGAAGGGCTGGCCTTGCAGGGAGCCTCCAGCTGCCTGAAGGTCCCATACGCACCGTACTGGCCTTTGTGCTTCTTTTGCTTCAGAGCCCTTGCCGCCTGGATCCCCAGTGGAGAAAGACAAACCAGCTCTGCCGGCCCCCCTGCTCCATCTCCTCAGCCAGGAGAGCCCCGATAGTGCAAATTTAATTATCAGGCATTCGATTAAATATGTGACTTTATTTGGGTTTGCTAATTAAATTTAATGCTTCTTGTATGACTTATAGTGTGGACATTAATTTAAAAAAAATGATGGGGCAGAAAGTTAGACTGGGGTAGGTTTTTTTTTTTTTTAATCCATAGAAATGAGAATCCAGAATTAGCGGGAGGGCTGAGTGTTCATATCTTGCTGCTGCTTGAACAAACTTTTCCCTGACACCTAAAAAGCGTGCGTCTACCACGAACAAGAAGGAAATGGAAAGGCTGCTTCATCACCCACCAACTCCAGGCAACTTTGCATGTCTGTCTGCTTATTTTGAAATAACTTTATTAGCAGCCTGACACTTTGCACCACACATAAGGATGACTTCGGAATCACTTCCGATATTGCCACGCTGCTACCCCAAACCAGGTGGAATCAGATTCATAACCTTTGTTGGTGCCTGGGATCACACTGCCGATGAAATGATGATACTGTTTCCTCTGAGACTTCATGGAATAAGGGGAAACTTAGATCCCTCACCCCCACACTGGTGCCGCATTGCAGGTGACGAGAGTCCAAGTGCCAGTTTGCGGGAAGAGTTGTAAACACCTTGATACAAGGGGCATCATCTCATTCTCACTGATTAGAAAAACTTTGCTATTAATAGTTGCAAAGTCCATTTCAGGTATAATTGGTAAGGAACTGAGTGCACTCATGGGAAGGAACCTTGTTTTGTTTTTTGTACGCTTTTATTCTTATCCCCTCTTCTCAGTTTTATGGCTAGAGACATGATTTATTGCAGCCATCCATCTTGGGGGCTCATCCATCACACCCGGGTTGCTAGGAGATTGTGGCAGCAGCTGTTTGCTCTGAATCAGACAGAAAAGTTGTCAATCATCAAAGGCAGGTGAATAGCATTAGAAACACGCTATTGTCAGACGGAATAATTAATCAAAGAGAGAAAAGATAATTAAAAAGATATGACCCTTGCAAGTACTTGCTCTGGGTTGCCTGGGAAAAAAAAAAAAAAGAAGAAAAAGAAAGAAAGAAAAACTGCCTGGTCTTTTCTAGACACTTAAGCAGCTGAGAGCTGATAAAATATGCACTCTGCAGTGCCTAGTTTTTAATTAATTGAAGAAGGTTCAACATTCAAAGACGATCCTGGAGAAAAGTCCGATTATGAGCAGAAGTAATATTTATTGTTTGCATGAAGGACTTGACACAGACTTCTAACTTCCTGTCACAAATCTCTGGCTTCCCTGGTGGGGGAGGAGGTGCGGGCTGGGGTCTTCAGGTAGCTATGGCAGCCCTGTGTCCGCTTGGCTCCCCTGGCCATCACACTTGGCAATTCAGGAAAGTCAGACCCCGAGTAACTCAAGTGGGGCCATGCGAGCCTGGATGGAATGCCCCCCCGCCACCCAGTTCTGGTGGGCCGGAAACAATCAAATGTCATAGGTCACAGGAATTTTTAAGAACTGAGGGTGAAAGACATGAAAGGTGTGCCGTAAAGCCCATCTCCAGGTGCTCTGTATCTCCTCACCTGCCTCACACCTATCTTGAACATGCTCTAGGTCCTGAAGGAACATCTGTCTGTCCTGTATCTAGGTATGGCTCCACAGAGCACGTTAGTGATTCATATCCAGAGCGTGATAACCTGGCATTGGCTTCCGAAGATGAAAATCTCGATTAGGGTCTAGAAATAATTTCAGGAACCCATTTCAGTCTCCAAAATATATTCATAGATTAGGAAGTTCATTCTTGCTTTTTCTCAAGCTGAAGTCTTCTGGAGAAGTTGGAAAATGTATTAAAGACTAGATAGAAAGAGGCATATCCGAAGTTGCTTTTCAGTTAAATATGCTACGAGCCCTGAAACAGATCTACTTTTTTATTTTTGGATACTATATTTGATTTTCACACCATTCTCTTCCCAAAGAATAGCAGGACTTCTAAAATTAGTGGTAGGAAAAAAGGCTTGGGTATTAGAATTCATGAGAAGGAAGAAAGCAACGCTTTTTTTAGTTGGGACACCTTTTTCAGGGTGTACCAGATTGGAGCACCGGAGACTCCATCCCTCGGCTCCCTACATACAGCAGTACTCGGGACTCATTGCTGAGGGCCCTAATGGGGCCACCAGTAGCTGCGTCTCGTGGGGTGACATCTACTTTTTCCCGTCGGGTACCTGTAGCCCAGTGGGGGTAACCCAGTGCTGGTCTTTAGAGAGAGAGAAACTCGGATGAGAAAAAGTGCCTGCCTGGCCTGCTGGAGCCCTCTCCAAGGTCTCCCTGCTCAGGTATCTGGAGGAAGTGTTCCTAATCAGAATTTGACCTCCGGAGAAATGGGTGACTTTGACTTTAGGTTACTATTTGGGTGTTTGAACCAGAATGTCCTTGACGGCCTTCTGAGCTCTCTAATCAGAATGGGATGCAGCTGGATTGTTTTTAGTCTCTTGGTCATATAGTAGTTCTTGTCCTGGAAGCTCAGGATTTTCTTGGGGCAATGCCTGTTTGTGACTGCCAAGGGGCTGTGTTGTAGAAGGCCAGCAATTCCAGTGGATGTGTGGCCAACCTTGAGAGCTTGGTCAGGTGGCTTGGAAAGAGGTGGCCTTCCTGTCTCCAGTGATATCTGACTGAAGATAGGCCGTGGGGTATTTCCTCTTGGGCTTTACAAAGAAAGTCTTGTAGTTACCATCTCCCCTCCCCAAATAATTGCTGAGAAAGCACTTTGGCTCATGTCAGCCAAAACAAACAAACAAACAAAAACCAAAGCCAAGCAGTCCCTAAAATGTGGTTCATCAAAGCAGAAAGTTCCCTGCGGATCATTTGTGGTAGATTTATAAATTCACGTATAAAAAATGTCAACCTTTCATGCAAGTAAAATTGGATTGAGACTATGCTTCTCCTTAAAAAAGAAAAACAAATCAAAGGGGGTCAAAAAAAGAAAAAAAGAGAGAGAGAAGGTCTTTCAGGTTTGAGAAGTTCATGAGGTCATTTCTTCTGGAGCCATGGTTGGGACCTAATGCCTCTTCTCTGTTGGTATCTATATAACTGAGTCATTAAATAAATGAGAAGAAGAGATGGGGGTGTCTTAGTTATCTAGTGCTGCTATAATAGAAATACCACAAGTGGGTGGCTTTAACAAACAGAATTTTTTTTTTTTTTTCTCACAGTTTAGGAGTCTAGAAGCCCATATTCAGGGCACCAGCTCCAAGGGAAGGCTTTTACTCTCTGTTGGCTCTGGAGGAAAGTCCTTGTCTCTTCTGAGCTTCTGCTCCGGGGCAGTATTCATGTGGGCTTGACATGTGTGTCCCCCCATCTCTGCTTGTTTGTTGAATTTCTTTTATTTCTCAAAAGAGATTGACTCAAGACACACACCCTATTCTAATACTGATTCATTAGCATAATAAAGGTAACCCATTCCCAAATGGGGTTATAACCACAGCACAGAGTTTAGGATTTGCAACACCTATTTTGGGGGACACAATTCAGTCCATAATGTTTTACCCTTCGGTCCCCCAGTATTCATGTTCCTTGCCACGTGCAAAACACATTCACCCCATCACATCATCCCAAAAGCCTTAAATCCACTCTAAATCCAAAATTTCATCTTTCAAATCATCTAAATCAAATATGGATAAGACTTTAGGCATATTCCATCCTGGGGCAAAATTCCTCTTCATCTGTGAACCTGTGAAATCTGGAATACAAGTTATCTGTTTCCAAAGTACAATGGTAGAACAGGTACAAGGTAGATATTTTCATTACAAATGGGAGAAATTGGAGGGAAAGAAGGGATAATGGGCACCAAACAAGTCCAAAATCCAGCAGAATAAACTATATTAGTTTTCAAGGCTTGAAAATAATTCTCTGTTCTCTGAGACCATCTGGGCAATAGCCTTGCCCTCCAGAGTTTGGGTGTTGGCCGCGATCTCTGGATTCTGATTGGAGGCCTCTCAGCCCTGGGTTTCAGCTCCCCCTTCCAGGCCCACTGGGATGGCAACTCTTCTCCCACCTTTTTGGGTGGGCCCATTCTCGTAGTCCATCTGAGCGGTGACCCCACCCCATTGGCCCCAGCAAGCCCCATTCTTTTGCCCCCTTGGGCATGGCAGTCCCACCCTCTCAGCTTTGAGCAGTGGCCCCATTCTCTTAGCAAAACTGAATGGCAGCCCCACACTCCAAAACTGCGTTGGTGAAGATTTGACTCTTTGAAACCTAAGAGGCTGTGGTTCTACCCTCTTATACCCCACGGCCCCACCCTTTGAGACTGAGGCAGCTGTTTCACGTGATCCTTCCAACAGTTCTGCTGATCTCCAGGCTGCTCCAGGGATGGTCCTTTTCTTTTCTTGGAGGACAACAGATATAGCTCCTTTGGCCTGTTTCCTGCCTGTAGAATTCCAAGAGGCAAGCAGCTTTCTTTCCTTTCATTCTTTCTCTGACCCCTTCAGTCTGTTGTCATAGATGGTTAGATCCATCAGTCACAGGCTTAATCTCTTTAACAAGAGCTTGTGTGGCCACATCCTTGGTGAAAATTCTAGGACATGTGTCCTTAATTAGTACAACAGAATTTTCCAAATCTTTAAGTTCTGTTTTCATTTTGCACTGTTCATTTTTAAGTCCATCTCTTGCCTCTCACATTTTACTATAAGCAGCAAGGAGAAACTGTGCAGCCCCTTTAAGATCTTGTTTAGAAATTTCCGCAGTTAGATATCCAGGTTCATCACTTACAAGTTCCACCTTCCACCAAGCATTTGAACAAAGTTCAGGCATGTTTTTTGCCACTGGATAAAAAGCATTGCCCTTCCTCCACTGTACGATCACATGTTCATCATTTTCTTTTAAAGCCTCACCAGAAGCACATTTGATGTCCACATTTCCAGCAACATTCTGTTGCTGGCGCCATATGTATTCTCTAAGACGATAGAGACTTTATAGCTCTCCTCACTTTCTTCTGAGCCCTCACCGGAATTGCCTTTGACATCACAATTCTACCAACAGTCTCTTCAAGGCAATCTAGGCTTTTACTGTGAAAAAAAAAACAAACCTGTTGCCGTCAGGTTGATTTCAACTTATAGCGACCCTATAGGACAAAGTAGAACTGCCCATAGGGTTTCTAGGGAGCACCTGCTAGAATCAAACTGCTGACTTTTTGGTTAGCAGCCATGGCTCTTAACCACTATGCCACCAGGGTTTCTGCTTTTACTATGAGGCACCTTAAAACTCTTCCAGCCTCCACCCATTACCTAATTCCAAAACCACTTCCACATTTTAGGTATCAGTTAGAGCAGCACCCTACTCTTCTGGTAACAAATTCTGTCTTAGTTATCTAGTACTACTATAACAGAAATACCACAAGTGGATGGCTTTAACAAACAAATTTATTTTCTCACATGTGAGGAGGCTCGAAGTTCGAATTCAGGGTATCGGCTCTAGGGGAAGGCTTTTTCTCTCTGTTGACTCTGGAGGAAAGTCCTTGCCTCCTCTTGAGTTTCTGCTTCCTGGTTCCCTGGAGATCTCCTTGTTTCTTGGCATCTATCTCATCCTATCTCTGCTTACTCTTTTGCTTGTTTAATCTCTTTTATATCTCAAAAGAGATTGATTCAAGACACACACTACACTAATCTTGCCTCATTAGCATAAAAAGACATTCCATTCCCAAATGGGATTCTAGCCACAGGCATAGACGTTAGGATTTATAACACATATTTTTTGGGGGTCACAATTCAATGTATAACAGAGGGGGAGAGAGAGGAGAAAAGGCGGGAAGGAGAAAACAGGGAGGAGGGAATTGATTATTCTCTAGAGAAGGTTTAGTTTCTGTGAGTGTGCATTTTGGCCGGGATTTTAGCATCTCTGTCCCTGAAATGGGAGTCCCTGGGTGGTGCAAATGGTTAAATGCTGTGCTTCTAACTGAAAGGTTGGCAGTTTGAATTCACCCAGTGGTGCCTTGGAAGAAAGGCCTCGCAGTGTACTTCTGAAAGGTCACAGCTTTTGAAAACCCTCTTGTTTCTATGACAGGAGAGGGGAATAAACATGAGTCTCCTGTGTCTCAAGGGGGTATCCCAGAATAGAGCCCGCAAGTTCAAAGTCATGTTTTATGATGAGAAAACCTAAGACTTGACCCCCATGTCAGCTTGATGTCTGAGCATTCTGAGTGTCATGCATTTCCTGTTTTTAGTTCACTGATACATGGTTGCCTGGAAGGTGTTTTGGGTTTCCCTAACTCTTCTGCAATAGGCTCAAAGCCGTCTCGGTCCCCACTGGCTGGCTTTGCCTTGAAGCCTTAGCGTGCCATAGAAGGAAGGTCCACATTTACCAGTGTGACTCCCTGTGGGTGAAGACATTTTGAAACCCTTAAGAGACCTCACTACATGTAAGATGGGATTCTTATTACTAGTCTGCCTAACAGAAAGCTTTTGAAAGGGGCAAGGATTCATATTTGTAAGGTGAGAAAATGGGGCTACCAGTGGTTTTCACGTGGTGAAATGTTCTTGCTTCCCAACATTCAGTCTCCTGCCTTTGTTTTTGCCCCGGGCCTGTAGTAAAATGGCTCCTTCATAGATATTAGTTACTGAATACTACGCCGGTGTAATATATGAGGCTGCTGGCGGTGTTATTTTCTTTTGCTTTTCTGTATAAAATAGTAAGGCAGTGTGGACACTCTGCTACGTGACTGAGGTTCCTACGGAGATGGTTAGAACAAACACGGAGTCAGCTGGGCAAAGGAAAATAAAATAATAGTGTGCTCTTGGTCTTAGACCCTGTAACATGAGCTTGGTCAAATTGGGTCCTGGAGCTCCAGACTTTCTGGTGAAGTGTGGGTGGGGAGGGAGAAGGGTATTATTTGGAAACAAGTGTACTCGCTCCTTGTGAAAGAAGTAGAGTATTTAACATTTCTCTGAGGAAAACATCTTTCATTACCTGATGTGTTGTGTGGTAATGATTTTTCAGTTCAACAAACAAGTACTTATTAGCGTTTGTGCAGGAACCTGGCTGAGGTGGATGGCAGGGTCATTTTTAATGGAAGCTCACTGGCACTGGGTAGAGGGAGGCTGGCTGGTCACAGGTGGTCCCTAGGTGACAGCTCACTTGGTGAGGGCAGCTTCCTCTTGAAGCAGGATGCGTGTTCTGCTCTTGAGCCCCCCAAGCAGATCACTGGGGGCTGCACGTACAAGTTGGGGGGAAATCAGCAAATTTATTTATTTATTTTTGTTTGTTGCAAACAGAGCTTTCAGTGGCTCTCATTTGGTAGTTTGGCTAATGGTAGTCACTCAGTGGTTCAAAATGCCAGGACCTTGGCTGAGGATTTGCTGGTTCAGTGGACTGTTTTGGTTAAAGATGGTGTGGGGGCTGGAGCGGGGGGCTGTCTGACAGATTAGAGTCCTGTTTTGGTAGTGGTTCTGGCTGTTGCAGATTAATTTGCCACACGAAAGAGCGCAGGGATGCAGGGAACCCCAGTGGGCCAGCTTGTGCAGGGTTAGGTGGGGCACCGTTCCTCCCCTCCACCCCTTGCTCTGTGCACCACTCCTCCTTGAACAGTGGTGGGCGCCTGTGCCTGGCTGGCCATGGCTCCTGGTTCCCAGCAGTGTTGGGAGGGCGGCTGCCTCACTCTTGGCTCTCTCTGGGTGGGGTGGGAAGGAGCGAATGTGTTCTACACTTAGCCTCATCTGTGCCCCAACTCCCAAGGACCCTTGGGCGTAGCCTTCACCCCTGATTTATTTTGCCACTTTTTTCTCTTGTTAGATTAAAGCACACTGGTCATCTCATTGCAGTCCTGGCCTAAAATGGCTTTTTCTCTACTTTGCCTTCATTTCGTGTCATGGTGTCCACTGCATTAGAACTAGTGAGCTGTGAGCTTGTTAATAATCCTGCTAACCAGAGCCCTCTAAACTGGAGTCCCCACAAAACAGAGAAGAAGTGTTGATGGGTGATGGTGTCATGCAAAACTTCATTGATCCCAGAGCCCCAGGACCACTGATAACCTTAGTATTTTAGCCCCCAAATTACATCTGATTATGAGTAATCTGTCATAATCGCTCCAAAAAACGTGATCTCAATTTACATCCCACGACAGCATTTTATTCAATAAATGCAAGTTGTCTGCGGCTCAGAGAGCCCGCCTGCTTGGCGGTTCCTCTGTGGTGTCAGCGTGGGGAACGCAGCCGTTGACGATGTTTATACATTCCAGGAGTATTAAGCGTTAGGTTGCTGGAACTGTGGCTGAGCATGTGGGAGCAGCATTCTGGGTTGTGTCTCTGTAATCAATTACTAAGCCTATCATGAAATTCCAGATGTAATAATAAAGTTTATGATGATTATACTTTTAGGAGGCACAGGGCACACCATCTCATAGACAACTGAAGAAATGAGAAGGCTCAGCCAGTGTTTTGTCTGGAGTGTTAGAATATGACAAAGGGTCTTCTCCCCTAAGGATGATTTTGTCCTCAGCCAGCAATTGGGCACATTTTGTGAATGGAAACATTTGTTTTTGGAGACTGAACTACAGTGGGGAAAGTGAAAGGGAGCCAGCTCAGTTTCCATGCATTCTGCCTCTTTCCCTCGTGATCATCCCTGCCCTGGAGAGAGCATACTGGTGAGGAGGTGACTTGCAGGTGGGAAGACAGACGTGGCAAGGGCTCGGCCACTCTGCCCTTAGAACCAGCTTCTGTTCCTTGTGGAGGTGCAGCCTGTGCTGGTGTGGAAATAGAAAATGGACGTTCTATTAGAATCAATAAACTATCATGGTTTGACCAGGCAGATTCAACACTGCAGCAGGTGGCAACTGGTGGACACACGGTAGCCAGAGTACTTGGCTACACTGAGGCAGCTAACATAGCCACCAGCCTGCTTTCCTGCAGCTGCCGTGTTTTATCCCTGTGTGTCCATGGCGTTTCCGGAGAATGTGTCTTCACGAGAGGGCTTTATTTCACTCTTTTATGCGAAGTACAGCTGCGGTTGTGAAGTTTCATGGGACGATTTTTAGCCATATCCACCAGCGTTCTTAGTACCACGATCGTTTTGGTGCGTGTGTGTGAGTAACATTTTCGAAATCAGTTCACGGCCAATATTAAATATCAGTGACAAAGACAAAAAATGGTAGGTAAGCTATGGAAGAAAACGAATGCGCCCTTTTGATTTGTTGGTGCACTAAACAAAAAATAAATCGCTTCCTATGGGAATGCCCCATGGTCCCTGAAGTTGGAGTACAGGGAGCCCATGCCGGCTGGCCTGGTTCTGCTCTCTCTGCATCTTCTGCACAGCGGCGGCTTTCCTGGATGCTTTGGTTCAGCTGAAGAGTCTTTCCTAGGGGAGGGACACGTTGCTTGTTTCTCTCTTGGAGCCCTCAGAGGAAGGAGGGAGTAAGGCTTTGTGGTGGTCTTCAACTCTGCTGTTGGGTGGGGCAGCTTGGAATGTGAAGGGACATTCCAGGAAGCCCATCTTTGCCTGGAATTAGCCTGGAAAACCCTCCTTCTGCCACCTTGGTGGTTGGGGACATGGCCCGTGACTTTGGTAGCCAGGTGAGTGCTGTGTGGCAGTCATATGGGAAGGCTCATGTGGGGAGCCCCTGTCATGGGATGGGGGCTACCTTCCCTACATGGACCTGTGTGCCTGCCAACAAGGAAAACATGTTCCTGAGCACCCCATCTATGTCCTGGGGTGCTTTCCCTGACACGAGCAGTTTCATAGAGGAGTTCTCTACATTGCCGTTTTCAGTTTTAGGCAGAACTTGGCTACTTGTTAAAAAGCTCATTGATGTATTGAGTCCAGAGGGACGTAGACCACACAGCATGTGAACAACCAACATTTTTTTTTCCCCTCTCCATCCACTGTTGCTATTTAGGGTGGGAGGTGATGGAGAGGAGAAAACAGAACCAGAGAAATTACATTCAGATGATGCTTGTGGGAAGGGCATGGCCTGGGGTGGGGCAGGGGCAAGCCTGGGTGCTGTCACTTACCGACCTCCTCCTGGTACATGGGCCACAAGCACTGGGAGCATGGCCGTCAGGAGCTCCTGGAACATGGACCCCAGACACTGGGAGCATG
Source organism: Loxodonta africana (assembly GCF_030014295.1). Classification (NCBI taxonomy): domain Eukaryota; kingdom Metazoa; phylum Chordata; class Mammalia; order Proboscidea; family Elephantidae; genus Loxodonta; species Loxodonta africana. The sequence goes on from NC_087362.1 coordinate 70,766,988, forward strand.
GCCATCAGGATCTCCTGGTACATGGACTCTGGACACTGGGAGTACGGCCATCAGGAGCTCCGGGTACATGGACCCCAGACACTGGGAGCATGGCCATCAGGAGCTCCTGGAATATGGACCCCAGACACTGGGAGCATGGCCAGCAGGAGCTCCTGGTACATGGACCCCAGACACTGGGAGCATGGCCATCAGGAGCTCCTGGAATATGGACCCCAGACACTGGGAGCATGGCCATCAGGAGCTCCTGGTACATGGACCCTGGACACTGGAAGCACGGCCATCAGGAGCTCCGGGTACATGGACCCCAGACACTGGGAGCACGGCCATCAGGAGCTCCTGGAATATGGACCCCAGACACTGGGAGCATGGCCATCAGGAGCTCCTGGTACATGGACCCTGGACACTGGGAGTACGGCCATCAGGAGCTCCTGGTACATGGACCCCAGACACTGGGAGCATGGCCATCAGAAGCTCCTGGTACATGGACCCCAAGTACTGGGGGCATGGCTATCAGGAGCGGCCAGCCCACCTGGCTTAGAGCCAGCCACTGCTCACTAGAGGTTGCCAGGAGACCCAGAGACCAGGTAAAGTAAGGGGCTCTGGGCTCACTCAGGACAGCTGAAGAGAGATTTCTGTGTATGTGTGTTTTATTTTTTGCTCAAGAATTTAACACTGTCATTGAAAGCAGCACTGTTATAGAGAGAAACCAACATTTCAGTAATCACAAAGCAGCATTTATGAATTAAAAAAAAAAAAAAAAAGAAGTAGAAAAAGATCTTGACCCTCTTTGAAAGGAAATAAAGGAGGAACCCGGTATAAGGAAAACAAAAAAAGCTGATAGTACAGTTTTTGTGATTACTCATATCCTAGGCTGGAGCTTGAGGAAGCCAGTTATAATGGAATTTCATTTTTTCTCTTCCTGGTTGTGTCCCTGTTCCCTTTTTCCCATTAGAACGAGGAGTGGTTTGTATTTGGTGTGGGGAAAAAAAAAAAGACAAACAAAAAACAACAACCTTTTGGAATGCGGCCCTTGTTCTTAGCTGACCACAGGCTGATGGGGCTAAAATGGGTATTGCTTGCCGTTGTAATTAAGTCTCTAACTATGAGGGAGCTGTGGGGTGAAGAGAGATAGACAGGGAGTTAAACAGTGGGGGTCCCTGCCCCCAAACACTTACACGCCCTAGACATGGCACCCCGGTGTCTCCCCGACTTTTAGTATTGACACCAGTCTTTCACTGAGGTAAGCCAACCAGCCCAAGATCATAAATAACTCACCTTCAGATATTTGTAGGTGAAAAATCTAGAACTGTCTAGCGGGTAGTTGTTAGTTATTAGTAGCCACTTTATTAACGCCATTTGTAAAGATTATTTTAATTGCTATTATTACACACATTGCCGGTAGCTGCTCACCAGTCCCACTGGTATGAAATGAGCGCCTGGACTTGACCAAAAGCAGATATGCCTTAACCCCGGCTAACTTAAATAAATGTTTGTGCAAGCAAACTTGAGTGTGCCTGTTGCGAGGACTGACCTTATACCACTCATTTCTTGCTGGGCTCTGGAAGATGGTAATTGTGGTAACATGATATCGATGTAAACTTTAGCTCCGCTTACAGAGAACACAGAAGACAGCCTGACACCTTCATTTCAGCAGTAAGAAATTACCATTGTCTCTTATTTCTTGCTCCGAGCTTAGGTGACCAAGCCAAGAAGTAATTACACAATTAGGGTTGACAAAGCAGTTCCTGTAATGTTTCTTCTCCTGAAGTTGGGGTAGCTTAGTTCAGCTCCACATTTTCCATATCTTTGTCATTTATAAGACAGCCATTTTCGGTGAGGTGCTTTAGCCCACAAAGGTTGGGAGGCTTGCGTAATTTAATGATGAAACAGGAACTTTTAATTCTCCGTCAATGTGGCTCTTTGAAGTTTAAAGATAGACATCTGGCCCCTGTAGGAAGTTGACCAAGTTGCTCGTAAGTGAGATCAGAGAGCAGTGATTGGAAACTTCTACTTCGGTGACAACTACAATATTGATTTTGCAAGGATATGCAGATATCTAAGACTGCTTATCTGCAAGGGTGCCTCTTCAGAGCCATCTCCTAAGGGTGCCTCTTCAGAGCCATCTCCTGTTCCTATGCTTCCAGGTAATTCTTTATTTTTAAATTATGATATCTGCAGTGTGTGTATGATACTGTGATTGTGACTGATTTAAAATAAATGCGCTTTCCTATTTAGAGGTTCATTTGAATTAAATGCCAGGTGAGCCTGATCCTTAATTTAAAAAAAAAAATAAATAAAGGGGCAGTTTCTCCCTTTTTATTTATTATTAGATAGGAAAAGGGAGAAACATTTTCTGCTAAAGGAAAGTGGGCCTGTTATTTATGATTTAACTGCCCGTTCCTTGAATCAGACAGTCTCAGAACTTCTTTAGTTCTGCTAGTCATGCTAACAGCCTCAAATATTGATGGCTGGGTGGGAGCGAGTTTCCTGCAGGGTGGGATCAATTGGCAGGGAGCCGGTCCCCTGAAACAAACCCTTTCTTCTCCATGTTAGTCTCCTGGGTCGCCTCTGTGAGCCTGCCCTGTAGAGGGGCCTGTGTGGCCGGCAGCTCCGGCTCTGTTTCAAGGCTAATGTTATTTGCTCACATCTGAACGTTCCAGTGCACACAATTGGACGAGACCCTTGGGTATGCCAAGTGGTGTTTTCCTATGGTATAGACTGAAAAAAAAAAAAAAAAAATTTTTTTTTTTTTTATAGACTGAGTGAGTTACCCGTTTGTTGAGTTCAGCATTGCACTTTTCAGCAAGATGTGTCAGTATTGGGTGGATCCTGTATAAGTAAGTTCTAGCTGGGGTCCTGGGCAAAAGTTACATTTCTTCTGACAGAGTTTATTACAACGTTTCTCTTAATTATTCTTGATGTTTTGCCCATTATACCATTAGCGTCTTCAGAGGACAGAGATAAATAGCTGGTAAGCCCAAGAACAAAGTGTGAACTGAATGCATTTAATTATTGATATCTTAGTAACTAAAGGGTCTAAAATGATATTGTCAAATGCCTTCGCGATCTGACAGCAGATATATTGGTTTGCAGATGCAACTAGAAACACTGTCCAAATAAACCCTAGGAAAGAACACTGAACAAGAAAGGAAACGCAGTAGTTTATTTTCTCATTTATTTTTTTCTAACAGTTGGTTTCATTTTCTGCCTTGAGTTTTATACATAGAGGTTTTTTTTTTTTTTAGATTATAATATGTGATATTACAGTTGAATCCGCCAGGTGCTCCTTGGAAACTCTATGGGGCAGTTCTACTCCATCTTATAGGGTCGCTATGAGTCGGAATCGACTCAACGGCACTGGGTTTTGTGTTAGTTTAATATGTGATAAGATATATAAGTTATAAGTTTGCCCACCTACTATCAAGCTATTGTGTATAAGTAAAATGCCTGGATTGATTACATATCTACTCAAATTGTGTGTGTGTTTATATATGTATGTAGGTACATATGTGTTTGTGCACGCCTATGTATATGTTATGTATGTATAACCAAAAGTCCATTGCCGTCAAGTCCATTCCGGCACATAGTGACCCTATAGGACAGAGTAGAACTGCCCCATAGGGTTTCCAAGGCTGTAAATCTTTACGGAAGCAGACTGCCATATATTTCTCCCACGGAGCAGCTGGCAGGTTCGAACTGCTCACCTTTCAGTTAGCAGCCAAGTGCTTTAACCACTGTGCCACCAGGGCCCCTTACGTATGTATGTGTGTATGCATGCACGTATATATGTGTATGTGTACGTAAAGGTAAATACGTGTAAGTGTATGTAAATGTACAGTGTATATATGTATAACCTTGTTGAAATTAATGTTAAACCATGGTCCTGTTCTTACCAAAGGTCTTATTCTTACCAAATAATTCTCATTTCACAGTCTTATTCTTACCAAAGGAATTTTTTTTTTTTTTTAACCAGCCTCATAGGCGTGTTTTCACACAGAATAAAGCATAACACTACTAACAAAGTAGTTTCCTTTTCTCTCACTAGTTACCAAATCCTTTTCATGTGGAGGAAAGTAGGGATTTTAACTATTTTTCTGGACATGTTAATATAACTCATCACATTTTCGATTATTTCAGTTTTTTATTTTACCGTCACTAAAATGTGAAATCTGATCCCCAGGGTTTAAAAGATATGTGGAAACCTATCCAGTGTTTGCCAAACATGCCCAAATAACAATGTACTCAAAGTCTAGAACTTCAGGTTACGGGTCTTAGAAAAGAAGGGGATCGTATACGCATGTTAAGCATTGCTGTGGAATATATATTTTTTTCTTGGAATACTCGGCTGTCCGGTACTGTTTGCCATGATTGTGTTTAATTATATGTTTTTACTTAGGATGTTGTTTTGCCCATTTTTACTCTCTTGCCTTTTTTCTTTTTTAAGAAACAAAAAGTTGATGTGTTTCAACAGTTTGATTGAGTGCTATAAGAAAGGGACATCCACTTTTTGGATTGGTCACTTCCTTCCAGGATGCCATTTCCAGCATTTCTGACATGGAATTAGGCCTCTTCCCTGTAGCTTATTTTTTCCTGGCCTGCCCTGTGCAAACTGGTCCATACTGTATAGGGTTTCCATCAGAACTAAAGGCTGTGTGAGATTCTGGGAGGATATTTATTTGAAGTTACATAAGTGTTTATGGTGAGAGAGCCTGAGACATGGGCACTCTTAGCACACAGCTAACTCTGCAGAGAGGAGCTGCCTTTCCCAGTGTGCTTCATGGGCTCCATTTTTCCTGATGGCAGCAAGCGTGCTGCCCTTTATGGCGCTTACTTGGACATTAAATAAAGTGGCTCCATAAGATAACTTGTCCCACGCCCCAAGATGTCAGTTCCTTGAAAAAGTGAGTTACAGTGATGGATCATGGGAGGTAAGCACCACCTGCCGAGAAAGTTCAGTGCATCTGTGCGTATGTGCACACCACATGCGTGCAAACACACGTGCACATGCATGCACCAGGCTAATATATATGCGCGCAGGGCTACTCGACAGCAGCTATAGAGAGCCTTGAGAGGTCTGACAGTAGTTTCCCCTTGTGAAACTAAGTGCATTTTAATTTTTTTTTTATTAAAAAAGTAATAACGCACATAGTGCAAAATCCAAGAGAACCAAAGGGCATGCAATTAAAAAAGCGTTCCTCCCACCCCAGTTCCTCAGTCCCCCTCTCTAAGGGCAAGCACTGTCACCACTTTGCGGTTTATCATTCCAGATATTTTAAGTCATAAACATATATGCATAAGTGGTAACAAACTATACCTTATATGTACTTTCTGTTTTCAATTAAAAACATGTCTTAGAGATCTACAATTTGACATGCATCCAAAAATTAAGATATGCTGGTGGCTGGATAGATACATCTGTGATAAAGCATGTGAAGTAAAATGTCAGTGTTAGCATCTAAGTGGTTGGCGTACAGGTGTTCATTGTAAAATTCTTTAAAGCTTTGCTGCAAGTGTTTTATTTTTCATGATAAAATTGTAGAAAAACATATCTTAATGACCATTTTATATCATATTATATCAATTATGTTATATAGATCTGTGTCATGCATTTTAAGGGTGGCGTGTTACTCCAACAAGCCAGATACCATCTTGATGGAAATTGCAGGTTGCTTTCACGCTGTTCCTTTTACAAACGATGCCACAATGAGGATGCGTCTTTGTACAGTAACGGCCTTCCGTTTGCACCTTTGTGGGATACCTTCCTAAAAGTGGGATTGTTAGCCGAAAGGATATGTTCAGTTAACAGCATGATAAATATCCAAATTGTTCTCCACGAGGCCTGTGCACGCACTTCCCCTCCCACCGCAGCGTGGGTGTGTGCTGGTGACGTTAAGTGGCTGTCAGAGCTTAGGTGGTACAGACTCACATTCCACAGCCCCTCCTCTTGCTCTGCAGGGGCTCAGCAAGTCTCCGTGCCTCTGAGGCAGGCCATGGATGTGAAGATATGTGAATCCCTGTACTCTTCTCGGACCATTTTGTCTTTTTAAATTTGTCTTTTTTGTTTTTGGGTGGCAGAAACTAGGTGTTCAGTTCATAGAATCACAGACCTTCAGACTCAGCTCCCATGACAGCCTCATTTGATGGACAGGAAAACCAGGCCCAGAAAGGGGAAGGGACTAGCCCAAGGTCACATGGTCATTTCCTGGCTGAGCCCAAATGGTGACGGTGTCCAGTGACTTAAAACATGGCTGTGTGGCTGGGCTGCGGAGGCTGCTCCATCAGCATCCTTGTTCTGTGAGATGCTTATGGAAGCCGGTGGCCAGGACAGAAAGGCCTTGTGAGTGTGTATAGACCTATGCTTAGCTCCTGCCGAGTACGGCAGAGGGGGCTGGCTGGCTGCAGCGTGTGGGTTCTTAGATGATGACCATGTAATACTGAAAATGTCCTTTTTGGTTTGGGCTGAATAAAATTTAAGGATTTTGAAACAGTTACTTATGTAACTGTTTTTTTATGTAATTGACAGTGTTGTAGTAAAATGTATTGAGCATTCTGCTACCATCATTTTTCTAACATCAGCATTTTTCCAACTGTTCCTTGGAGAAAAATATGCTCATATGAAAATGGTTCCTTCGTTGTCCACTCATGGAACTGAAAAACAACAATAACAAAAAAATCATTGTGTTTATATGAACCGCTATGCCCAGAGATTCTCTGATTTTAAAGTGTTTTCTCTTCTGGGCTTGGCCTAAATAAAGCAAGGATACTTCACATTTCTAAGTTCGGTTTTCCCTCGTTTTAAATTAGTGGCAGTGAAGTGATAGGGCCTACTGTGTCAGGAACCCCAAAATACATTGCCAGCATGGCCATCAAGTCAATTCCGATTCATACTGTGTCAGGAAGGTGCTGCAAAATGATGTTGGTGTAGATTTGACCAAAGTTTCATGAATCAGTACGTCAGCACGCAGGAGGCAGAAGGAGGGCAGGGCTCCCGATGTTGGGCCCCTGCTGGAGCCCCCTCGTGCAGAGTCTCTTTCCTCTGCCCATGGCTTTGGCTTTGGAGGTGGCCAGAGCAAAGCTCTCTCAATGCAGACCAGAAATAGCTCCAGCGTCCTAGAGTTGTGTTGGAATTGAAAGCCCTCATAATCTCACCTTGGCATCAGAGAAATCAGGACGCTTACATAAGTAATGTTAATTTTCCTAGCCTTACAGGGATTGTGTGTGTGTGTTGTGTGTATGTGTGTGGGGGGGGGGTGGTGGGGAGAGATCAAGTCAACTGAAATCATTCATTTTGGTCCAAATCTCATGACTTGATCTTTCATTCTGAGGAGTCAAATTATAAATATTAAAAATAAAAATTCGAACAGTTGAATTCAAATTATAGAAAACTCACAGGTCTACTAAATAATCACAACAACAGTAATAGTACTGTCATAGGGCCACTGGCTGCCTTCCCAGCGGCTTGGATCCTGCGTTTAGCTTCCTGTCGGCAGCGTGGTGGGGAACAGGCTCCAGGGTCTGCCTGTGTGAGTGGATACAGGGCAGAACCAGCATCTGGTTGTTGATTTCAGAGATGTTCTTCCCCTCCTCAGTTCATGGTGAAGATGTCTGTCCCTGGTTCTGGTCCCTAGGCCCTCGCTGCCCCCCCTCTCCAGTGAGTACAGGCCCGCGTGCAGTGTGATGGCCACAGGGCTCCCCCCCCCACCCCCGGGAAGAGACTGCAACACCTGCAGGGGCCCTGTGTGTTCAGGCTCAGGTTCAGGTGCGCAGCGGCACTGCTGCCTTCAGCACTGGGGAGAATACACGTTCCTAGCCATGTGACAGTGTGGGTAGCTTATTGTGGACTGTGTGTTCCGCTCTCGGGTGGGAAACTGTGTGGGTCTACCCTGGTAGGCAGAAGTCAGGTTCTTCCTTGTGACCTCAATATGGACATTTGTTAGGGCCCATTGTGGGTCTGTTAATCTGTGGTCACCTGAGTATTCATGAGCCAGCTCCATGTATTTGAAAGCAGAGAGAAACCCAGTGCCCCTCCTTCACAGAGTTCTGAATCCTTGCAGAGGTGAACACAAACCACCACAACAGGAAGTTCAAAAAGAGAAAAGAGAGGGAGGGAGGGAGGAAGAAAAATGTGCATGTATGCTTTGTCTTTTTATTTAAATGGCAGAGCTCATGTGTCTTGATGTCTGAAATAAATTTGGCTTTATATAATTCAGCTTATTAACACGAATTCACCATTGAATCATATTATTATTATTTTTCCTAATTTTTTAAACCCTCCATATTGCCGCATAGTAAATATTGTCAAATCCCTGCAACCGAGGCACCTTCTTAGGGTTGGGGGATAGAGGACATCTCTGCTGCCATAGTGGACAGAGCCGGAAGCTCTCCACTGGCAGGAGAGGGCCCGGCCTTCGGCGTTTGGTACCGTGGACATTCACTCCTTTGGGGTTATCTCAGCAATCGATAGCAGAAGGCTTGCTTAAAACAATTTCCGTGTGTGAGAAGTCCTCTTGACTCCTTGTTGCATGAAAAAAGCATGTTGCCAAATGCAACACAAACCTAGCGCACACACGCGCGTGTGCACACGTGCACACACATATGCTATAATAGGAAAAAAAGAAGTACCTCACCTTTTATCTTTATCCTTTCTTCTACATTCCTTTATTTTCCATGATAGACATGCATCATTAACCCTTGTACCTGATGCTGATGTCATCTTGTATCAGAGACCTTTGTGACCAGGCAGGTAGTAACTAAGTAATTAGTTTCATTCATTCATTCACTCTGTGAGATGAGGGGACTGATGGCCGGGACCTTGAGCTCACTGGCCCTGTGTCTGTTGTCTGCACACAACGCTGGCACCAGTGGGTTGCCATGCAGTCCCAAGCAGAGTCTGAGGCTCCAGGTTAGGCTTTGTAAAGGTAACCAGAAGTACGCTCACTAGCTGGGCAGTTAAAAACCAAAAGCCAAAAACTCAGAAAGGTGTCCTTGGGAGTTTCAGCAGTAAGCCATTTGACGGCCCTGTCAGGCATGTCAGAGGGGTGATGTGAGGTTATAAGGTGGAGCGGGTGGCAGCCATTGACAGAGGCCAAGGCCTTTCTGCATGTCCACCCCTAAGCAAGGGCCTTTGCCTTCTCAGCATCGTTATTACCTGCCTCTACATCGGGGATGATTAATCAAGTTCAGAAGATTACTTTAGACTTTAAGGAGCTGTGGGGGAAGGAATAGGAATAAAATACTGTGCTTCACTTGCATGTTACTGCTCTCGCCCTTCACGTCATCATTCTGCGTTCTTCATGTATTGGAAAGTGTAGGACAATATATTCACATTTGCCAAGCTCTGATTTTAAAAGCTTGACACTCAAACCTTCTTCTTTGCAGGATACACCATGAGTTTGCCCAGGTGGAAGGCCCGACCTAACACCTGCTGACCATCAGAACATGGCCCTCAGGAAAGGGAGCTTAGCGGTCTTCCCCTTCACTAGCCCCAGAGTTCAGCACTGTTCAGGACTCAGTACTATCCTGCAGCCAGAGACAAAATATTCCCCAAAGCTCTCATGAATGCCCAGACCTGTAGCTGAGCCCATTACTTCTTAGTTCTCTGCATCTAGAATCAAGGAGACATCAGCTCCTGGCAGCTTGCCCCTCTGCAGCCTGAGCGTGCCATAGACCCGGGCATGCACTCATTAGCACTGGCTCTTGGACCATACCTGCCAGGTGTTAATTATAACAACCTGCAAAGTCTTAGGTCAGGGGAGAGGTCAGTTACTGAGGTCATCTCGAGCAGGTTCCCTCTCTCCAGAAACACGTAGCCCCGACAGGAGAACAATTCAGGTACCATTCCTGGCAGGTGAGTGTACAGCAGAAAGCAAGCCTCCCACTCCAGATATTGAGTCTCTGAAAGAAATTTTTTGGCCAGCCTATTTTGTTTGTTTGTGTTTTTTAAGTTAAAATAGGTACAGTCTATTCATACAGTGGCACAGTGGCTGAAACAATAGGCTTAAACACAACAACAATTGTGAGAATGGTGCAGGATGGGCAACGTTTTATTCTGTTATATATATAAGGCCACTAGGAGGCAGAGCTGACTCAGTCTCGCCTAACAACAAGAACATTCATACAATGGAATATTATAGAGCAGTAAAAATGAAAGGACCCCCCAACTACATGCAGTAACAGGGATGGATCTTAGAAACACCATAAGAGTAAAGGAAGCGAGTCAAGGAAGACGGCGTACAGTATGGTGCCATTTTTATAAAACTCAAAAGTGAACAGTAACCAATGCACTATTTAGGGATACAAGCATTTGAATCCAAGATAGCCCAGTGGTGATATTGTGATTCTCGAGTTGGCTCCTAGTTTGCGGATAAAACTTGTTTTATTGTTAAATTTCAGACCCTACATCTGTATCAGAGTCCAGGTTAATGTGCTTTACTGTTCACCAGAAGTTTGGTGGTTCCCATCTACCCAGAGGCATCTCAGAAGAAAGGCCTAAAAAATCAGCCACTAAAAACCCTGTCGAGCACAGTCCCACTCTGACACACGTGGGGTCGCCGTGAGTCATGGTGACAGGATGCCAACTGTTTTGTTAACATATATGTTACATGTATTTTTATATATGTCAAATATCACATGATAGTGTTTTAGGGTGTGGTCCAGTCAGTTCCTAAGGTCATTTCTAGCTCTAAGCTATGCTTTCTGAACCACACTGTAGCAATTATGAGTTTAGGGAGATTTGGTAATCAGCTGTTTATTTTGGAGAGAATTAGGAACCAAAGGGCTCTCGCTGCTTTCTCTGGGGAGTGAATCTTAAGAGTCCAAATATTTCATTCAGTCAATGAAGCCTGCCTCCAGTGAAGCCTACTCAGCTTCTTTTTTAGCCCCTTGAATAGAAAACTTGTTATAGTGATAGCCGTGCTTTTGTGGGTGAGAAAAGAATTTTGTTGTTGTTGTCATGGTGGCTATTTTCCCTTCTTTAGAGTCCTTTGAGTAGAAACTGTCAGCCTGGTGGTACTTTGAGGATGGTGAGCACATGGCGAAGCAAGGCTGTGGTTTCCTTGGGCCCTGAAGACATGGCCTTCTCTGGCTCATGCCAGCTCAGGTTAGGGGGCTGGGGTTTGCTGTGCCAACCTTGATATGTTAATGTAGGACCGTCAGCCATTTTTGCTTGTTTAGAGTGGTTTAGCTTTTTGTGCCTCACTCAGTGAGTCTTGCATATGCGTGTGTGTGTGTGTGTTTATTTTTATATATATAAATACACAAAAAAACCATTGCTGTCGAGTGGATTCCAGCTCATAGCGACCGTATGGGACAAAGTAGAACTGCCCCATGGAGTTTCCAGGGAACGGCTGGTGGATTGGAACTGCTGACCTTTTGGTTTGCGGCCAAGCTCTTAACCACTGTGTCACCAGGGCTCTGATATGTATATATATGTGGGTGTGTGTATTTAATCCCCAATGAAATCTTTAAAATATTTATGTGAAACAATTTATGTGCACAATTCTTAAAAATTAAAAAAATAATAATTTTCTATATTTTTAGATAGAAGCCTTTTGTGCTTACAGCAGTCCCCTTTTATCTGCAGCAGAAGCGGACACTCTTGGCAGCTGCTATTCATAGCTTGCTTGTTTCTGTAGCGTTGCTAAGTTGTTAGGTGGTGATCCACAGTTTCGCTAAGCCTTGTTGTTCTTTTCTTGAGGGGGACGCATTATGTGACTTTTGACAAGGACTAGTTTGATGCATGCTTTTATATCCAGATCTGCTTGTCCAGGAAAAGCAACTTCCCAGGTCCCTAGTATCTGGCTCATGTGATCAAGAGACTCAGCTGAAATTAATTAGATGCATTTAGTCATGGCACCAGGCTGGCAGAAATGTCCGCGGGCTGCGGGAGCGACCTGTAAGGAGGCACCAGAGATGCTATAAAGCCTTACTCTTGGGATTAGGTGTTTGCTACTCTGGTGGTGACCAGATTGTTTGCTTCTGATAATGGAGATTTTATCATTTAGAGATGGCAAGTTAAGATACTTTTATTGAATGAACTTCCTGCTAAGTTTCTGAGCCATAGTTGGGTTTATGACATAATTGCTCTACATGTTGATACCATCTTTTATCATAATTGTTCTTCATTGTTTTTAATAAAGGGATAAAAATAATAGGAGACATTTTAGAAAGTGGGTTTTTTGGTTCTGTTATTCATGATACTAAGAATTACCCAAAATAAGATATTTTATAAAAAAGGATTTTGTTCCAAAAGTGACTAATTTAAATCAGTTTATACAATGAACTTGCTAATGATCCTCCGCCTAGAGGCGCGTAGTGCTTTTATACTGTTATCATTTTTTATGAATAGAATTATACAGAAAGTTCCTATTGTGTTGTACAGTGAGCTCCATACAACCTTCCTTTATCAACAGATGGCAACCAGCACATGAAAAATAATTAAAAAATAAAATGAAAAGAAACCGAGAATGAATTAAAGTGCTTCTTTGCGTTCTGATCTGCATTTTTGGTTTAGAATTTTTATGGTGA